>NC_142807.1:12838657-13047700 GCF_049724085.1 Artemia sp. Qi Xiang Cuo
AGAAGAAGAAAAGTTCAACTTCGATTCTGAATTTTCTCAATGAAAATGAAATATGTTATTGATCAATTCTATTTTCCTAAAATAATATAAAATTTTACACTTCAGTTCAGGTTTTTCTCAAAGAGATGAAAAAATTTAAAATACTGTTCCAAATTTTTCTTACAAGATAGAAAAGTTCAAGTTCTCATCTTAGTTTTAGCAAAGAACATAATTCAATTCCAGTTTCTCCAGAGAAAATAAAAAGCTTCCATAGACTATTTCCAACGAAGATTAAAAGTTTCACTCTAATTCTAAATTTTTTCAAATTCAAGTCTGACCTGTCTCTAAGAGATGAAAAAATTTAAAGTGCAGTTCTAAATTTTTCAGTAGAGGATAGGAAAATTTATACTATGATTGTGATTATTTTCCGTGAAGATGAAAATTTTCACTTTAATTCAAAATATTCTTAAATTAAGTTATAACTTTTCACATAGAGATGAAAAAAATTAAATTTTTGTTCCAAATATTTCATTGAAGATAGTAAAAGTTATACATTGATCGTGAATATTCAATTTCTCTTCTGAATTTTACCAAATAACATAATTCAATTCTAATTTCTCCGTAGAAAATAAAAAGCTAATTAAACTAGAACTCTAACAAAAAAAGCGGCGCATTCCTGCGGCGCATCCCTGCGGTACATTCCTGAGGTGCATCCCTGCTGTACATCCCTGCGGCGCATCCCCTGTGGCACATCCCCTGCGGCGCATCCCTGCGGCGCGTACCTCGACCCGTGGCGCATCCCCCTGCGGCGCATTCCTGGCCCGCGGCGCTTCTCGGGCCCGGGGGACCTTTGAGGACCGGCGGGAGGGCCTCTGGGGTCCGGGGTGCCCTTTGAGGGTCCGGGGGCCCTTGGAGGACCAGAGGAGGGCCTTTGAGGGTCTGAGGTGGGCGTTGGGGGGCTGGGGCTCTTTGGGAGCTTGGGGGGTCCTTTGAGGACCGGGGGCTTCCTTCGGGGTTGGGGTGGTGGATCGGAACCCTTTGGGGTTGGGGTAGGAGGATTGGAACCCTTTGGGGTTGGGTTAGAGGACCTCACAACACTGTTCAAATGAAACTTGTGTATTATAACGACCACAGAGTTTCACCATTAAATTCTCTTCTAAAATCTCTTCAAAAATCATCTTTTAAAATGTCTCTAACTGTTTCGCCGAAATAGTTCCATAACCTGTCTAAAACAGTTTCGCCCAAATAATCCCTAAACGTAATTTCAGCGTGTTCCTTTTGTTTTTGGCATCTCTGCGCTAATGCATTTCAAATTAATAAGAAACCTGATTCCCGCGCTAAAACAATTCATCGCTAAGATTTTTTTTTGGAGAATTGTTTCCATGGCCTTTGGCTATTAATATCCTTTGGAGTTCGACCAAAAGAGTTGTTTCCGAGGCAATGACATTAATGACTTGGATCTATTCCCGGAGAATCGTTTCTAGGCGAAAATTTTTAAAGTCTGACAGATGATGTCATTGGTTGATTGATCTGTCAAGAAAGGGGAATTAATGTGTTGTTTCTAAGGGGAATTATTGATTCACGATAGGTGAATTGAGGTCGACAGCACAGGTGTTCCAAGATCGATGTTGTTGTTGTTGTAAGTGCACGCTCTCAGCGAATGTCAAGGTCGATGTTGTTGTTGTTGACACACTTTGATTACGCAATCAATTTAGGTCATTGACCCCATTAACCACGTGTTCTCCCTAATGACTCTATGCCCATATTTGGTGTACGTACGGGACTGACATTACCACGTGTTCTCCCTAATGACTCTATGCCCATATTTGGGGTGCAAAAAAGTTTTAGGTGGCAGCAGGGGTGAGCAATGGGGCTGGTACCCCCCCATTCTACTAACGTATTCTGCTTGCAAGAACATTTTTTGACGAGTCGTAGTTTAGGCCTTCTGAAAATTGACAATAATTTTACTATACGACGACGCTTTCTATAAAAACCTTACATGCACCCAAGGCATAACTTACAACTCATGCCCTGAGGGCTATGGGGGAGTGTCCTCCTCAAAAACATAATTTCTATCTTGAAATTCACAACACTGAACAAAATGGCTATCTAAAAATTTTGATTGGATGTTATTGGGGAAAAGGTGGGCGAGGGGGGGGGCTAGTTGCCCTCAAATCACTTTCGACTATTAAAAAGGGCACTAGACCATTGAATTTCAAATCGAATTAGCTCTTTTTCAAGTTTCTACGATAAAGATTTCAATAAAAACTTATATGCCCCCCAGGGCATAACTTATAACCTTAGCAATGAAGTCTGTGGGGGGAGTGTCCTGCTCAAAGGTATAATTTTCTGAATTTTAACTACGTTGAACAAAAAGGCTATCTCAAAATTTTGATTGGATGTGTTTGGGGAAATGGTGGGTGTGGAAGGGGTGTTGGTTGCCTTCCAATTACTTTCGACTATTAAAAAGGGCATTAGCCATTTCAATTTCTAATCGAATGAGCCCTTTTTGAAGTTTCTAAAAACTTTATATGCCCCCAGGCCATAACTTACAAACCTTATTCTGAGGCTTTTGAGGGGGTTGTCATCCTCAAGGATCTAATTTACAGAACTTAAAACTACGTTGAATAAAATGGCTATGTCAAAATTTTGGTTGGATGTGTTTGGGGAAAAGGTGGGCGTGAAACGGGGGTACGAAGTGCTCTGGTTTAAACAACAACATTAACAAAAAAAAATCACTAATCACTTTTGACTATTAAAAAGGGCACTAGCCATTTCAATTTCCAATCGAATGAGCCTTTTTTGAAGTTTCTACGACAACACTTTCTGTAAAAATCTTATATGCCCCAGGGTATAGCTTACAACCCTTTCCTCGAGGGTTGTGGGAGGGATTAGTTGCCCTCCAATCACTTTCGACTATTAAAAAGGGTAGTAGCCCTTTGAATTCCCAATCGAATGAGCTTTTTTTGAAGTTTTTACGACAACGCCTTCTATAAAAACCTTATATGCCCCCAGGGCATAACTTTAAACTTGCCCCGAAGGTTGTAGGGGAGTATCCTCCCCAAAAAGATATTTTCTATCTGGAAATCAACTACGCTGAACAAAATGGCTATCTCAAACTTGTGATTGTATGTTTTTGGGGGAATGATGGGCGTGGGGGGCTAGTTACACTCCAATCACTTTCGACTATTAAAAAGGGCACTAGCCACTCAAATTTCCAATCGAATGAGCCCTTTTCGAACTTCCTACGACAACTCCTTCGATACGAAGTGCCCAGGTATGGAGAAGAAAAAATAAATAATACATTGTCCCCACATCATTCTTTACCTAGGCAGTGCTATCGCCCTGCCTATGATAAAGTCTCACTGTTTTATGTCTTTGTATTTTCTTAGGTAATTAAAAACTCAGCTTTTGTGTCCATATTTTAAGGAAATTTAAGGATGTACCAGTAATATATCAGGAACAGGCAATAGCCTTAAGTTGAAACTTTCAGGGTATGTTGAGACAGATTTTCAACTAACACGAAGACACTGTGTGCATACTACTACTATTAATACTGTTACTACGATTACCGCTACTAGTGAGAATAATGGTATTAACGTGAAATATTCAGGGAATGTTTAGAGGGGTGTTTCTAATAAATCAAAACGCATTATATGCATAAAGATTTTCAAAAGGGCATACAAAAAATATCTTAGGTGCGGCTTAGAGAATTAGCTTGACACTTTCAGGGCATGTTGAGGGGACATTGAACTAAAAACCAGGCACTATGTACATTTTACCAATATTGCTACAGCTACGACTGCTACTTCTATTGAGGTTAAGGGGGTATTTGGGCAAACTTCCAGGGAATCTTTAGGGGGATGTTGAACTAAATCAAAACTTACTATATGCATTCAGGTTGCTAAAAGGATGTACGAGTGTTTCACAGGAACAACAAAGTATTAAGTTGAAACTTTCAGGGCGTGTTGAGAGGGATAATGTTGGACTAACCAAAAGTGACTCTGTTAATACTGCTACTACTATTATAGATACTACTTCTACTATTACAAGATAGATTTGAGTCTTAAAGCATAAACAGGAAATCAACAAGATGGTAATAGGAAGGGACTGAGGGAGGAGGGTCAGACTAACCTCCCGAAACAAATAAAACTAGACAAACCCATTTTTCAGAAGTTTCTATCTCACCCTTTGTGCGCAAGCATTTTCTGAGCATAATCAAGAATGTAATAAAGTACCGTTCTTTTTAATCCCTTGAGCGATCAAACTTTCTTTTAAAGGATAAAGGACAAACTTATTTCCAAAATACCTCTAAGAATTTCTTCAAAAATTGACATTATGCAAGCCATACGGTGACTTGTCGATAGCTCATCTTTCTATAGAACTCTACCCAAAAACTGTCAGTTTACCAGGACTCTGGCAGTTATTACTCTAGAGTATTACTATAGACAATGTGCTTCTCTTTTATGTTTTTGGATTTTACTTTCTAGGGAGTCATTTTCTTTTGACTTCTATCTAGTTGTGTAATGTTGAATAAAAAAAAGTAATAACTCTTAAGGCCTGTTGTATACCTTCAAAATCATTTCAATACTGGCTTGTCTAGGAAAAATTGGACAAAGAAAAGTACAGTGAAAAGTATCTTTCGGTTTAAAATGAAGTTTATTGATTTGGAATCCTTATTATTTTTTGAAGCAGAGACAGCTTCTTCGAATGAAAAAAAAATAATTAAGTACCCAGGACATCCCCAACAAAGTTAACAATCTCAAAAACATTAACAACCTGATGATTCCCAAAGAGCAGACAGATTTAATATTTACAATGAATTCTGGAGATCTAAAAGGTACATTTGAAAACACATTGTTCTATAGCTTTACAGAGGTCCTAGAAACAGTTGGAATAAAACTTGAAAACCCATTGAAAACTACAGAGACTTTGCAGAAAAAGTAAGTAAAAGTTCCCTTTTTCGTCTCTAAGTCATTGGACTTCTCGATGAAAGATTAAAAAATAGTTGTGTTTTTGCTTAGCTGCGGACCTTGGTCTTAGCTCGAGGGAGCTGGGCCTAAAAAGATCTTAACCCGTGCCACAAAACCTGAAAACTTTCCTGTAATTGATTTTGCGCCATTTGCAAATAGCAGATCTTCTGGAACAATGTTTGTAAAATATTACTGTCTAAATACTTTTCTAAAATCTTCTCAGTGCGCAAGTTCAGTGGTAAAAAATAGCGATGCCAGGGAGCTACGCAAATGACCCATGTGGATCCCATTTTCCACCCCGTAGGAACACCCGAACACGAAAGTTTGGCGTATAACAAGAAGGAACACGGTAAAAGCAATGGGAGAGCAAACGATCAAATGGGAATGTAAAAGTCTACTAGAATTCTGATGACTTCAGCGTCCTAGATAAAAATGTTAGCACAATGAATACATTTTTAGAGGTTTTGCGAGTTCAGGGTGCAAGAATAGGTTTGAACATTAATGTTAAGAAGACTACGACACTTAGACTAGAAATTAATGAAGGTGAAGAGGTGATTTTGTGGGACGAGAAAATCTTTCAAATAGATAGCTTCACTTACCTGGGCTGCTATTACAGGTTTTAATCAGCTTAAATTTAACACGTTTAGTCAGAAACAATTATACCCGGAAGATACAAAGTTCTAGTTCAATTTTTTAATTTTCTCAACGAAGTGAAGAAAAGTTCAAGTTCTATTCTGAATTTTCTCAATGAAAAAGAAATTAGTTATTGATCATTTCTATTTTTCCAAATAATATAAAAAATTTTCCACTTCAGTTCAGATCTGTCTCAAAGGGATGAACAAATTTTTAAAACTGTTCCAAATTTTTCATAGAAGATAGAAAAGTTCAAGTTCTGTTCTGAATTTTCTCAATGAAAAAGAAATTAGTTATTGATCAATTCTTTTTTTCCAAATAATATAAAAATTTTCCACTTCAGTTCAGATCTGTCTCAAAGAGATGAAAAATTTAAAATACTGTTCCAATTTTTTCACAGAATACAAAAAGTTCAAAATCTCTTCTGAGTTTTACCAAAGAACACAATTCCATTCTAATCTCACCAGAGAAAATAAAAATCTTCCACTTCAGTTCTTTATTTCACAAATTCATAAAAAAATTTAAAGTTCTATTCTAAATTTTTCGGTGGAAGATAGAGAAAGTAATATCATAGTTGTGAATATTTTCCCGGGAGATAAAAAGTTCTACTTCAATTTTAGATTTTCTCAACGAAGTGAAGAAAAGTTCAACTTCTCTTCTGAATTTTCTCTATGGAAAAAAAATAAGTTATTGATTAACTCTATTTTTCTAGGGAAAATAAAAATTTTCCACTTCAGTTCTTTATTCCACAAAGACATAAAGAAATTTAAAGTTCTTTTCTAAATTTTTAGATGGAAGATAGAAAAAGTAATACTAAGATAGTGATTATTTTCCATGAAGATCAAAAGTTTCACTTTATTTCTAATTTTTCTTAGATAGCTATTATAAATATATTCTATTTTCTTAGATGCCAAGCTATCTCTGGAAACAAAGAAAACAAGAAAAAAACAAAAAAATATCCCGTTTAGGCAGAATATTGTAGTAGCTGCCACTTTTCTTGATTTTCAAGCCAATATATTTCCCTTGCTGTTCAAGCCAAGGGACAGAACTTTTACTATACAGGGGTTTCGGACAAGGCGGTTCTAATGGTGTACTTTTTGTTTTGATCTGATTTTTTTTAGGAGTTAGGGGTTTTTATATTTCTTAGCATTGGACGTGATCATCTCTTACTAGGTTGCTAGCTACCGCTGCAACCCGGATTCCTAGCTACCGCTGCAACCCGAATTAGAGCTATGACGTGAATAGAAAAAAACGAAATTATATTGTTGTTTCTGAAGACGTCATGAAATAATACCATTGCGCCATGGTCGTGAAATAAAATCATTACGCCGTGACGTCATAATTACTATATAAGAAACGTCAAAACTGTAAATGGTCTCATTCATGAAATATCCGATTAATGAATTTTATTATGTTAAAGAACGAATTATAAACCTAGTTAGCTGTCTGATTATTTGAGGATGGTCTCTTACTATTCCAAAGAAGAAAAAACCGTAGGCTTTTTCCTGTTTGTAATTTATAATCCGGGTGTAAGCGGTAGTTCTGTGTTGCAGCGGTAGCTAGCAACCTAGTAAGAGACGATCACGTCCAATGTTAAGAAATATAAAAACCCATAGTTCCTAACAAAGGAGTCAGATCAAAACAAAAAGTACACCATTAGAACCGCCTTGTCCGAAACCCTTATATAGGAAATTTTCTGTCCCTTGGCTTGAACAGCAAGGGAAATATATTGGCTTGAAAATCAACAAAAGTGGCAGCTACTACAGCATTCTGCCTAAACGACATTTTTTTCTCTGTTTTTCTTTTCCACAGATACCTAGGCACTGGAACATCGTAGAGAGTTGTTCAATAGCTCATTTTAAAGGAAATTAATTGGGTTAAAAACCTTTTGTAACTAAAATAAATTATTTCTAAAAGAGAATAAATTTTTCCACCAAAAACTGCATTTTTGATGTCTTTTCACACTGCAGTCTTTCAAACATAATCGTATACCAGCGGTAAGATTTGAACCCACGCCTCCGAAGAGACTGGTGGCTAACACCAGTGCCTTGGACCACTCGGCCAGGCTGCCTCTCATAAATTACTATATATGTGAATCTGGGTTGCAGCAGTAGCTAGCAATCTAGTAAGAGACGATCAGTCCAATGATAAGAAATATAACAAAACTCCTAAAAATACAGTCAGATCAAAACAAAAGTATATCATTAGAATTACCTTGTCTGAAACCCTACTAGATAAATAATGAATGTCGTCATAGTTTTATATTAGAGCTATGACATGAATAGAAAAACACGAAATTATATTGTTGTTTCTGAAGACGTCATGAAATAATATCATTGCGCTATGACGTCATTATGAAATAAAATCATTACGCCGTGACGTCATAATTACTATATAAGAAGCGTCAGAACTGTAAATGTTCTCATTCATAATTACATAATGGTTTCAATCAAGCAAGCTGCACGCAAGTTAAAAAAAACAGTACTACACAAACAACAGAGATAGTATCTTGAAAAGAGAAAAGCAAAGGTATTCAACCGACCAGGCGTATCGAGAAGTAAAAATTGAGACAACCAAACGAAAGATCAAGGAGCGTTATCAAAATGATAAACTTTATAGAGAAGCAACAATTGAGCAGTCTAGACAAAAGAGCAAGGAACGGTAAGATAATGATAAAGATTACAGAGAAGCAACAATTGAGCAGGCTAGACAAAAGAGCAAGGAATGGTATGATAATGATGAAGATTACCGAAACAAACATAAGAAAAAAGTTGCTACCAGAATAATGGGTAGATACTGGGGTGACAAAAGCTATAATGAAAAAATTAAATTCTCTGCGAGGTTGTACCGAAGAACGCATAAGGACAAAGGGAAAAATTACATTCAGAAATACAAGAAGATGGCAAAAATGCAGGCTGATCTTCGTAAATTGAGAAATATTTTACGCATGTTTTATCAAGATCACGAAAAGTATTCAAAATTACAGATTAAAATTCTCTTTGAAAGAGCGGATGCTGTTGAAAAGTCGGCTAGAAATGCTTTGGCAAAGCTTCATAGTAATATCCAAAAGAAATGTTGTCAGTTTAATAAAAAGCTTCCAAGGTATGGATGGGCAACTGCGGAACATTTTATAGATGCAATGGAAAATGTTCGACAACACAGTGAATATACGGAGGTGTACTTCTTTGAAAATTCGTATATTAATTTTGGAAGGAGCAGTTGCAGTTTATGTAGCAGCAATAAAAATATATATACAAGCATACCTATCAACAGCGAAGGAAAAGCAATGTTTTTCAATTATGGCGAAAACGAGCCTGTTAGGGTTATTAGTATATGTGTTTGTAAGACTAATGATTTAGAACAAATTCCTGGAACACCGACTCAAGAAAAAAGCATTTCTAACTGTGTTTTAAACAGTTCTTTTAGTTCTACTGAATATTTGGCAAAAAATTCTCTGTGTAGTAGAAGAAACTGTCCTGAAAAGTACGAGACAACTATTGAAAAATGCTCTGAATCTAGATCTGACAAGGAAATTATGATGGCTGAAGTCACCTATAACAATCTCAGTAAACATTCAAAACCAAAAATTGGGCAGCAGGTTACTTGGCAATGTCACCCTGATATCTGCAAGCTCTATCCGGAGGATATTGAATTATGTCAAATTCTTTTTGATATCCTTGAAAATAATGTAGCATTAAAATATTCAACTGACAAAGTGGTTAATTTCAACCTTGGCGGCTTGGATTATTGTGAAATCAATTACAGGGACACAAGAAAGCATGGGCATTCGTTATACTGTAGCCCAAATGAGGGATGTCAGAGCTATTTGCGTTCTCTAAGGGCACTAGCTCCACATTTTCCTGTCTTGAACTGTTTCATTAATAGCGTATATAAGGCAGTATCAAAACGTAAGATTATACAACATATTAATCTACTAAAAGTCGAGGGCTCGTACAAGGAACTAAGTCATTATATAGAAGAAGTGTCAAGTAGACTCTGTCGTAATAATAGTCAAGACTTCATCTACGGTTATAGCAATATTAGAGTTTCTGTGGATGAAAATACAATAATAAAATTATTTGGTGAGAGCTTTGATAAGGTAGCTAACATCAGGGATGTATACCCCACAATGCATTGTGACAGTTGTGAGCAGATAAAGACAAAATACCAATTGAAGAGTCTAAAATCCCTTTCAAATAAGAAAGGTTTTGATATAATGTTGGCCACGATTTTAGAACACCTTTAACAGGAAATACCCAAAGATGACAGAGAACAGCTAATTCATTGTACAGGTTGGAAAGAGGATGTCATATATTCATTCTCTGTCTGTGATTACTGTGCTGGGAAAATGTTGAAAAGTCAGGAGAATGTCCGATCAGTATTAATTAACCTTCATATAGACTGTGCACCGGAATGTATAAAGTGTTTAAATAATTTTGAAATGGCAATGATTTTATTTGTAATGCCTTGTCTTACGATCGTCAGATTAGGGCAGGTAACTGCATTGAAGAGACCTAGAACAGAACTTCTTGACGCTCTTAAGGGGAGAATAGTATATCTACCTGTTGATGTGCAAGCAAATGCAGATATACAGCCTGAAAAACTTCTTAACATTGATAGTTTTGTAGTCATTGTCAATGGTCAGCCTACTTACAACAAGAATGTTTGGACTGCACTAATAGATCTGAGAAAAGTCCATGGAGCACTGCTGTGGTTAAGAGAGAACAACCGTCTCTATAAAACAATACGTGCATACACCCTAGAAGATTTAAATAAAATACTTGAAGCACGTCTTGCTGAAAAAGCGGTTGGTGTTGATAATTTACCTGAAATACCGGAAGCTGCAATCCTTCAGAAACTGACAGAAAGTGCAAAATCTACATTGGTTGATAATTTTTCTGTCCAGCCTCTCAATTCAGCGGTTCCAAAAGACTTCATTGAAGATTTTAAGCAGATGAAAGATCTTGGTACTGACCAATTTCAAATCAAGAAACTAAAAGGTGTGAGCGAAGACTTATTTCAGGAAGAACTTGATCTAAAAGTGTTTCAAAATCTTTTCCCTAAAGGCAAATATGGCTTGCGTGACAAGGCAAGACCATTTCGGATTAGGAATGCAGAATATTTTAAATCAAGGCTTCTTAGCAAAC
The DNA here is from genome assembly GCF_049724085.1 of Artemia sp. Qi Xiang Cuo. NCBI lineage: Eukaryota > Metazoa > Arthropoda > Branchiopoda > Anostraca > Artemiidae > Artemia > Artemia sp. Qi Xiang Cuo. The sequence continues at coordinate 12,849,390 of NC_142807.1, forward strand.
TGTTTTAAACTTGTAGCAGACATACTAAGTTTCGTCTTGACAAACAGTTTCTTTTTCACAGCTTCCAATTGCAAGAATTCTCTTACATGTGTAATAGCGTCGGTCATATGTTGCGGACTGTGAAACCAAATCAAAATGCTCGTCAATTTATAGACAGGCTTCATACCCGTGATGGAGAGATGGAAGCGACTTTGTTTTCTGTTCGATCAAAAATCAGAGGATCTCAGCAGTATTTTCAATCTCTTTCCTATAAAGTAAAGTCAATGATTGAACAATTGGGTCCACCTACTTTGTTTCTGACAGTTTCAAGGGCTGAGTGGTACTCTCCTGAATTTATTGACTATTTACGGACTGTCCATAAGAACTTACCTGGTGTGGCAAAAATGACCCCTGCAGAGTTGACGTGTCTAGATCCAATTGCAGTTTCCATGCACTTTGACAAAAAATGGACACCTATATTTAATGAGCTGATTTGTTCAAAGACAAATCCTTTGTTTGGTAAAATTAAGGATCATTTCTGGCGTATCGAGTATCAGAAACGAGGTGCGCCTCATGTACATTGTGTATATGATGCTCCTATTATTGGGAAATCAACAGCGTCTGAAGTGATTCAGTATATCAATAGTATTATAACTTGTGAAATACCAAATAGATTGACTAGTCCAATTTACAGTAAAGAACGATCGCTCATGCATAGTAACTGATATATGGTGGTTCCAGGGGTAGTTGCTTGTGGTTCGTCTCTTACTATTTCAAAGAAGAAAAAGCCGTAGGCTTTTTCCTGTTTGTAATGATATAGCATAAAACGAATTCCAAGTTGTAACTGACGTCATCCTGGTTGTTATAGCAAATTACAGTAAAGAACGAACCTCCAGCACATAGTAACTAAATTTACATAAAGGATCGATATGTTTAAAGTAAAGAACTAATAGAAAAATTATCCGGGTTGTTACAATAAGGAACGAACTGAACCCATAGTAACTTAAGTATTAAATCAAACAGTTTGTGGTCATAATAAAGAGCTGTGTAATGGCTCATTTTAAAGGAAACTGCTGTATATAGAAGCCTTTTGTAATTAACTAAATTAATTACTATTATAAAAAAAATTGTTATGATATGGTAAAGAACTAACTCTAGGCGATAGTAACTAATTTAATTTTGAAAAGAAAGAATTTCGGCAGAAACCCGATGAAATGAAGCATAAGTAAGCTTCATTTCATAAGAACCGTTCACCGGAATTTGAACTCGGATCCCAGGATTCAAAGTCTTAAGTGCTAACCACTATACCAAGAAACGCTCATATAAGACAGAATTTTAACGGTATATGATAACTTAAAGACCGATATAGTAAAGAACGGACTGAATTACATTAAAGAACAAACTTTATCAAATCTTACCAGCGGTAGGATTTGAACCCACGCCTCCGAAGAGATTGATGGCTAACACCAGCGCCTTGGACCACTCGGCCAGGCTGCCTCTCATAACTATATATGTGAATCCGGGTTGCAGCAGTAGCTAGTAACCTAGTAAGAGACGATCAGGCCAATGCTAAGAAATATAAAAACCCAGAACTCCTAAAAATAGTGTCAGATCAAAACAAAAGTACATCATTAGAACTACCTTGTCTGAAACCCTACTAGATAAATAATGAATGTCGTCATAGTTTTATATTAGAGCTATGACTTGGATAGAAATACACGACATGAAGTTGTTGTTTCTGAAGACGTCATGAAATATCATAACACCATGACGTCATGAAGTAAGAGACGATCACGTTCAATGTTATCCGGATTGCAGTGGTAGCTAGCAACCTAGTAGGAGACGATCCCGTCCAATGTTAAGAAATGTAAAAACCCATAGTTCCTGAAAAAGGAGTCAGATCAAAACAAAAAGTACACCATTATTACCGCCTTGTCCGAAACCCCTGTATAGTAAACTTTCAGTCCCTTGGCTTGAACAGCAAGGGAAATATATTGGCTTGAAAATCAAGAAAAGTGGCAGCTACTACAACATTCTGCCTAAACGGGATATTTTTTTCTTTTCTCTTTCTTTTCCACAGATAGCTTGGCACTGGAACATCGTAGAGGGTTGTTCAATAGCTCATTTTAAAGGAAATTAATTGGGTTAAAAACCTTTGGTAACTAAAATAAATTATTTCTAAAAGAGAATAGATTTTTCCACCAAAAACTGTATTTTTGATGTCTTTTCACACTGCAGTCTTTCAAACATAATCGTATACCAGCGGTAAGATTTGAACCCACGCCTCCGAAGAGACTGGTTGCTAACACCAGTGCCTTGGACCACTCGGCCAGGCTGCCTCTCATAATTTGGGTTGTATCAGTAGCTAGCAACCTAGTAAGAGACGATCAGTCCAATGCTAAGAAATATAAAAATCCAAAACTCCTAAAAATAGAGTTTTATCAAAACAAAATTACATCATTAGAACTACCTTGTCTGAAACCTTACTAGATAAATAATGAATGGCGTCATAGTTTTATATGAGAGCTATGACGTGAATAGAAAAACACGATATTATGTTGTGGTTTCTGAAGACGTCATGAAATATCATTGCACCATGTCGTCATGAAATAAAATCATTACGCCGTGACGTTATAATTACTCCTTAAGAACGACAAAGATGTAAATGGTCTCATTCGTGAATTACATAATGGTTTCAATCAAGCAAGCTGCACGCAAGTTAAAAAAAAGTACTACACAGACAACAGAGATAGTATCTTGAAAAGAGAAAAGCAAAGGTATTCAACCGACCAGGCGTATCGAGAAGTAAAAATTGAGAGAGAAAAACAAAACAGCAAGATGTGTTATCACAATGATGAAGATTATAGACATGCGAAAATTGAGACAGCCAAACAAAAGATCAAGGAACGTTATCACAATGATGAAGATTACCGAATCAAATATAAGAAAAAAGAAAAGCAAAGGTATTCAACCGACCAGGTATATCGAGAAGTAAAAATTGAGACAGCCAAACAAAACATCAAGGATCGTTACTGGGGTGACAAAAGCTATAATGAAAAAATTAAATTCTTTGCGAGGTTGTACCGAAGAACGCATAAGGACAAAGGGAAAAATTACATTCAGAAATACAAGAAGATGGCAAAAATGCAGGCTATTCTTTGTAAATTGAGAAACATTTTACGCATGTTTTATCGGGATCACGAAAAGTATTCAAAATTACAGATTAAAATTCTCTTTGAAAGAGCGGATGCTGTTGAAAAGTCGGATAGAAATGCTTTGGCAAAGCTTCATAGTAATATCCCAAAGAAATGTTGTCAGTTTAATGGAAAGCTTCCAAGGTATTATAGTAAAGAACAAACTTTAGCTTATACTAACTAAATCCGAGTTGCAGAGGTAGCTAGTAACCTAGAAAGAGACGATCATGTCCAACAGCAAAAAATAAAACAGCCCATTTCTCGTAAGACTAGTCAGATTACTAACAATAAAGAACGACAGCTAGCCCAAGTTAACTGAAACATAAATATGGATTATGTAATTTACATCAGTATCATGGCTGTAAAAATGGATGAAACCTAGTAAAGAACAAACCATTGCAGTAAAGAGCATCCAGGTTGCAGCGGTAGCTAGCAACCTAGTAAGAGACAATCACGTCCAATGTTAAGAAATATAAAAACCCATAGCTCCTAAAAAAGGAGTCAGACCAAAACAAAAAGTACGCCATTAGAACCACCTTGTCCAAAATCTCTGTATAGTAAACTTTCTGTCCCTTGGCTTGAACAGCAAGGGATATATATTGGCTTGAAAATCGAGAAAAGTGGCAGCTACTGCAACATTCTGCCTAAACGGGATATTTTTTTTCATTTTCTTGTTTTCCAGAGATAGCTTGGCACTGGAACATCGCAGAAAGTTGTTCAATGGCTCATTTTAAAGGAAATTAATTGGGTTAAAAATCTTTTGTAACTGAAATAAATTATTTCTAAGAGAGAATAATTTTTTCAATTATAAACTGCATTTTTGATATCTGTTCATACTACAGTCTTTCAAAGATATTTGATTTTTGTACATAAATCATAATCGTATACCAGCGGTAATCCGGGTTGCAGTGGTAGCTAGCAACCTAGTAAGAGACGATTACGCCCAATGTTAAGAAATATAAAAACCCTTAACTCCTAAAAAAAGAGTTAGGTCAAAACAAAAAGTACACCATTAGAACCGTCTTGTCCGAGACCTCTGTATTGGAAACTTTCTGTCCCTTGGCTTGAACAGCAAGGGAAATATATTGGCTTGCTAGGTTGCTAGGTTGAAATGTAACGTCTCTTGCTAGGTTGCTAGCTACCGCTGCAACCCGGATCTGGTGCCAAGGTATCTGTTGAATTACTAACCTATACTATAATTAAGTATAAAATTTAGTATAGGCAAGAGATCGTTCTTTATTGTAAAATTTTACTATTCAGGGGTTTCGGATAAGGCGGTTCTAATGGTGTACTTTTTGTTTTGATCTGAATTCTTTTTTAGGAGCTATGGGTTTTTATATTTCTTAACATTGGACCTGATCGTCTCTTACTAGGTTGCTAGCTACCGCTGCAACCCGGAAATTAAGTGGTGTATAAAATTTAGTATAGGCAAGAGGTTGTTCTTTATTATATTTTCAAGTCAATATATTTCCCTTGCTGTTCAAGCCAAGGGATAACATTGGACGTGATCGTCTCTTACTTCATGACGTCATGGTGTTATGATATTTCATGACGTCTTCAGAAACAACAACTTCGTGTCGTGTATTTTTATTCAAGTCATAGCTCTAATATAAATCTATGACGACATTTATTATTTATCTAGTAGGGTTTCAGACAAGATAGTTCTAATGATGTACTTTTGTTTTGATCTGACTCTATTTTTAGGAGTTTTGGGTTTTTATATTTCTTAGCATTGGACTGATCGTCTCTTACTAGGTTGCTAGCTACTGCTGCAACCCGGATTCACATATATATATATTTATGAGAGGCAGCCTGGCCGAGTGGTCCAAGGCACTGGTGTTAGCCACCTGTCTCTTCGGAGGCGTGGGTTCAAATCTTACCGCTGGTAAGATTTGATGAAGTTTGTTCTTTAATGTAATTCATTCCGTTCTTTACGATACTTACTAGGTTGCTAGCTACCGCTGCAAACCGGAATAACTACCGCTTAAACCCGGATTATAAATTACAAACAGGAAAAAGCCTACGGCTTTTTCTTCTTTGGAATAGTAAGAGACCATCCTCAAATAATCAGACAGCTAACTAGGTTTATAATTCGTTCTTTAACATAAAATTCATTATTCGGATATTTCATAAATGAGACCATTAACAGTTTTGACGTTTCTTATATAGTAATTATGACGTCACGGCGTAATGATTTTATTTCACGACCATGGCGCAATGGTATTATTTCATGACGTCTTCAGAAACAACAATATAATTTCGTGTTTTTCTATTCACGCCATAGCTCTAATCCGGGTTGCAGCGGTAGCTAGCAACCTAGTAAGAGACGATCACGTCCAATGCTAAGAAATATAAAAACCCCTAACTCCTAAAAAACAATCAGATCAAAACAAAAAGTACACCATTAGAACCGCCTTGTCCGAAACCCCTGTATTGTAAAAGTTCTGTCCCTTGGCTTGAACAGCAAGGGAAATATATTGGCTTGACAATCAAGAAAAGTGGCAGCTACTACAACATTCTGCCTAAACGGGATATTTTTTCTTTTTTTCTTTTTTTCCAGAGATAGCTTGGCACTGGAACATCGTAAAGAGTTGTTCAATGCCTCATTTTAAAGGAAATTAATTGGGTTAAAAATATATAGTAACTAAAATAAATTATCTCTAAAAGAGAATAAATTTTTCCACCAAAAACTGCATTTTTGATGTCTTTTCACACTGCAGTCTTTCAAACATAATCGTATACCAGCGGTAAGATTTGAACCCACTCCTCCGAAGAGACTGGTGGCTAACACCAGTGCCTTGGACCACTCGGCCAGGCTGCCTCTCATAAATAAATATATATGTGAATTTAGGTTGCAGCAGTAGCTAGCAACCTAGTAAGAGACGATCAGTCCAATGCTAAGAAATACAACAAAACTCCTAAAAATAGAGTCATATCAAAACAAAAGTACATCATTAGAACTACCTTATCTGAAACCCTACTAGATAAATAATGAATGTCATCATAGTTTTATATTACAGCTATGACGTGAATAGAAAAACACGAAATTATATTCTTGTTTCTGAAGTCGTCATGAAATAATACCATTGCGCCATGACGTCATGAAATAAAATCATTACGCCATGACGTCATAATTACTATATAAGAAAGTTCAAAACTGTAAATCGTCTCATTCGTGAATACATAATGGTTAGATCAAAGCAAGCAACACGCAAGTTGAAAAAACTGTACTATAAAAAAAACAGAGATAGTATCTCGAAAAGAAAAAAGCAAAGGTATTCAACCGACCAGGCGTATCGAGAAGACTATGTTTGAAAGATTGCAGTGTGAAAAGACATCAAAAATGCAGTTTTTGGTGGAGAAATTTATTCTCTTTTAGAAATAATTTATTTTAGTTACTATAGATTTTTAACCCAATTAATTTCCTTTAAAATGAGGCATTGAAAAACTCTCTACGATGTTCCAGTGCCAAGCTATCTCTGGAAACAAAGAAAAAAAGAAAAAAATATCCCGTTTAGGCAGAATATTGTAGTAACTACCACTTTTCTTGATTTTCAAGCCAATATATTTCCCTTGCTGTTCCAGCCAAGGGACAGAAAGTTTACTATACAGGGGTTTCGGACAAGGCGGTTCTAATGGTGTACTTTTTGTTTTGATCTGACTCCTTTTTTAGGAACTATGGGTTTTTATACTTCTTAACATTGGACGTGTTCGTCTCTTACTAGGTTGCTAGCTACCGCTGCAACCCGGATAGGTTGCTAGCTACCGCTGTAACCCGGATTACTGACATGGTTCAAATTGACTCTGGTATTTTTAGTTTTTATAGTACAGTGGCTATAGGATAGACATACCAGGATCAGCATAAAAATCCAATTCTCTTGACGTGTCTGTTGGTATCAAAATTCCGTCTTTTAGAGTTTCAGTTACTATTGAGATAAGTCACTCTTATTATACAGTTTGTTACCACCAACTATTTGATAACTCTTGACTGACAATAATTACGATAAAATATATCGATCTTTATAATATTTCCTATACAAGGGTCTCGGACAAGACGGTTGTAATGGTGTACTTTATGTTTTGATCTGACTCTTTTTTGGGAGTTATGGGCTTTTATATTTCTTAACATTGGACGTAATCGTCTCTTACTATGCTGCTAGCTACCGCTGCAACCCAGATACCGCTGCAAACCGGATTCCTATCTACCGCTGCAACCAAGATTGTTCTTTACTAGATTTCAGCCATCTCTACAGCCATGCTACTGATGGAAATTACATAATCTTTATTTATGTTACAGTTAACATGGGCTAGGTGTCGTTCTTTATTGTAAGCTATTGAAAAACTCTCTACGATGTCCCAGTGCAAAGCTATCTCTGGATACAAAGAAAAAAAGAAAAAAAATATCCCGTTTAGGCAGAATGTTGTAGTAGCTGCCACTTTTCTTGATTTTCAAGCCAATATATTTCCCTTGCTGTTCAAGCCAAGGGACAGAAAGTTTACTATACAGGGGTTTCTGACAAGGCGGTTCTAATGGTGTACTTTTTGTTTTGATCTGACTCCTTTTTTTAGGAACTATGGGTTTTTATATTTCTTAACATTGGACGTGATCGTCTCTTACTAGGTTGCTAGCTACCACTGCAACCCGGATAGGTTGCTAGCTACCGCTGTAACCCGGATTACTGACATGGTTCAAATTGACTCTGGTATATTTAGTTTTTATAGTACAGTGGCTATAGGATAAGCATACCAGAAACAGCATAAAAATCCAATTCTTTTGATGTATCTATTGGTATCAAAATTCCGTTTTTAGAGTCTCAGCTACTATTGAGATAAGTCACTCTTATTATACAGTTTGTTACCACCAACTATTTGATAACTCTTGACTGACAATAATTACGATAAAATATATCGATCTTTATAATATTTTCTATACAGGGGTCTCAGACAAGATGGTTGTAATGGTGTACTTTTTGTTTTGATTTGACTCTTTTTTAGGAGTTATGGGCTTTTACATTTCTTAACATTGGACGTAATCGTCTCTTACTATGCTGCTAGCTACCGCTGCAACCCAGATACCGCTGCAAACCGGATTGCTAGCTACCGCTGCAACCAAGATTGTTCTTTACTAGGTTTCAGCCATCTCTACAGCCATGCTACTGATGGAAATTACATAATCTTTATTTATGTTACAGTTATCATGGGCTAGGTGTCGTTCTTTATTGTAAGCTATTGAGCAACTCTCTACGATGTTCCAGTGCAAAGCTATCTCTGGATACAAAGAAAAAAAGAAAAAACTATCCCGTTTAGGCAGAATGTTGTAGTAGCTGCCACTTTTCTTGAGTTTCAAGCCAATATATTTCCCTTGCTGTTCAAGCCAATGGACAGAAAGTTTACTATACAGGGGTTTCGGACAAGGCGGATCTAATGGTGTACTTTTTGTTTTGATCTGACTCCTTTGTTAGGAACTATGGGTTTTTATATTTCTTAACATTGGACGTGATCGTCTCTTACTAGGTTGCTAGCTACCGCTGCAACCCGGATATTATTATAATAAAAACATCAATATCGCATAAAAAAGTTGTTCATATTCATTTTTATATATTTTTTATATTCAATTTTGTTTTATTCATTTTATATTCATTATTTTGAATCTAAAAACATTTTGGGGGAGGGGGGTTCAAACCCACTAAACCCTTTGGATACGTCCTTGCATATTATTAATCTAATTTAAATGATCCATTTAACAACTCTCTATTATGTTCCAGTGCTAAGCTATCTTTGGAATATAAAGTTTAAAATGCAACCTTACCACGAATTGTTTGATGGCTTCAAAAATCAAATGTCTTTTAAAAGACAGCACTATGGAAAGACATCAAAAATACAGTTTTTAGTGGAAAAATTTATCCTGTTTTAAAATAATTTGTTTTATTTACAAAAGGTTTTTAACCCAATTAATTTCCTTTAAAATGAGCCATTGAACAACTTTCTACGATGTTCCAGTGCCAAGCTATCTCTGAAAACAAAAGAAAGAAAGAAAAAAAAATATCCCGTTTAGGCAGAATGTTGTAGTAGCTGCCACTTTTCTTGATTTTCAAGCCAATATATTTCCCTTCCTGTTCAAGCCAAATGACAAAAAGTTTCCTATACAGGGGTTTCGGACAAGGTGGTTCTAATGGTGTACTTTTTGTTTTGATCTGACTGCTTTTTCAGGAGCTATGGGTTTTTTTATTTCTTAACATTGGACGTGATCGTCTCTTACTAGGTTGCTAGCTACCGCTGCAACCCGGATTCAGAAGAGAACTTGAACATTTTGATCTTTTTCGAGAAAACTCAGAATTAACTTTTAGCTCTTTATCTTCATGTCGAATATTCACAATCAATGTATAACTTTTTCTATCTTCTATGAAAAATTTGGAACAGAACTTTAAATTTTTCATCTCTTTGAGAAAAATCGGAACTGAATTTAAGAAAATTAGAATTAAAGTGAAGCTTTTTATCTTCACTGGAAAATAGTCACAATTATAGTATAACTTTTCCTATCTTCTACAGAAAAATTTAGAACTGAACTTCAAATTTTTTATGTCTGAAAAATTAAGAACTGAAGTGGAAGGTTTTTTCATTTTCATTGGTAAAATTCAGAATTGAGGTAACTTTTTTCTCTTCTTTAAGAATATTCAGAAGAGAACTTGAACATTTTGCACCTCTTCGAGAAATCTCAGAATTAAAGTGGAGCTCTTTATCTTCATATCGAATATTCACGATCAATGTATAACTTTTTCTATCTTCTATGAAAAATTTGGAACAGGACTTTAAATTCTTAATTTCTTTGAGAAATATAAGAACTGAATTTAAGAAAAATTAGAATTAAAGTTAAACTTTTGATCTTCATGGAAAATGATCACTATCATAGTATTACTTTTTCTATCACCCATCTAAAAATTTAGAATTGAACTTTAAATTTCTTTATGTCTTTGTGAAATAAAGAACTGAAGTGGAAAATTTTTATTTTCCCTAGAAAAATAGAGTTGATCAATAACTTATTTCTTTTCCATAGAGAAAATTTAGAAGAGAACTTCAACTTTTCTTCACTTCGTTGAGAAAATTTAAAATTGAACTAGACCTTTTTTTCTCCCGTGAAAATATTCAAAAATATGATATTACTTTCTCTATCTTCCACCGAAAAAGTTAGAATAGAACTTTAAATTTTTTTATGAATTTATGAAATAAAGAACTGAAGTGGAAGATTTTTATTTTCTCTGTAGAAATTAGAATTGAATTGTGTTCTTTGGTAAAATTCAGAAGAGAACTTGAACTTTTTTTTATATTCTGTGAAAAAAATTGGAAAAGTATTTTAAATTTTTCATCTCTTTGAGACAGATCTGAACTGAAGTAGAAAATTTTTATATTATTTGGAAAAAAAGAATTGATCAATAACTAATTTCTTTTTCATTGAGGAAATTCAGAACAGAACTTGGAACTTTTCTTCAGTTCGTCGAGAAAATTAAACATTGAACTAGAATTTTTTATTTTCAGGGAATATATCAAAACTGTGTCATAGCTTTTTCTATGTACCACAGAAAGATTTAGAATAGAACTTTAAATTTCTTTATGTCTTTGGGGAGCTTAAAACTGAAGTTTAGATTTGTATTTTCTCTGGAGAAATTAGAATTGAAGTTTTTTCTATGGTAAAATTCAGAAGAGAACTTGAACTTTTCTATCTTCTATGAAAAATTTGGAACAGTTTTAAAAATTTGTTCATCCCTTTGAGACAGATCTGAACTGAAGTGGAAAATTTTTATATTATTTGGAAAAATAGAAATGATCAATAACTAATTTCTTTTTCATTGAGAAAATTCAGAATAGAACTTGAACTTTTCTTCACTTTATTGAGAAAATTAAAAATTGAACTAGAACTTTGTATTTTCCGGGAAAATATTCACAACTATGGTATAGCTTTTTCTATCTTCCACCGAAAAATTTTGAATTGAACTTTAAATTTCTTTATGTCTTTGTGAAATAAAGAACTGAAGTGGAAGATTTTTATTTTCTCTGTAGAAATTAGAATTGAATTGTGTTCTTTGGTAAAATTCAGAAGAGAACTTTAACTTTTTAATCTTCTGTGAAAAATTTGGAACAGTGTTTTAAATTTTTCATCTCTTCGATACAGATCTGAACTAAAGTGGAAAATTTTTATATTATTTGGAAAAATAGAAATGAGAACTTTTTGTCTTCCGGGAAAATATTCACAACTATGGTATAGCTTTTTCTATCTTCCACCGAAAAATTTAGAATTGAAATTTAAATTTCTTTATGTCTTTGTGAAATAAAGAACTGAAGTAGAAGATTTTTATTTTCTCTGTAGAAATTAGAATTGAATTGTGTTTTTTGGTAAAATTCAGAAGAGAACTTGAACTTTTTTATCTTCTGTGAAAAATTTGGTACAGTATTTTAAATTTTTCATGTCTTGAATACAGATCTGAGCTAAAGTGGAAAATTTTTATATTATTTGGAAAAATAGAAATGATCAATAACTAAGTTCTTTTTCATTGAGAAAATTCAGAATAGAACTTGAATTTTTTTTTCACTTCGTTGAGAAGATTAAAAATTGAACTAGAACTTTTTAGCTTCCGGGAAAATATTCACAACTATGGTATAGCTTTTTCTATTTACTACGGAAAAAATTTAGAATAGAACTTTAAATTTCTGTCTTTGGGGATGTCTTTGGGGAAATTAAAACTGAAGTGGAAGATTTTTATTTTCTCTGGAAAAATTACAATTGAAGTGTGTTCTTAGGTAAAATTCAGAAGAGAACTTGAACTTTTCTTCACTTCGTTGAGAAAATTTTAAATTGAACTAGAACTTTTTATTTCCCGGGAAAATATTCACAAGTTGAACTTTAAATTTCTTTATTTCAATTGAACTTTAAATTTCTTTATGTCTTTGTGAAATAGAGAACTGAAGTGGAAGATTTTTGTTTTCTCTGGAGAAATTAGAATTGAATTGTGTTCATTGGTAAAATTCAGAAGAGAACTTGAACTTTTTTATCTTCCGTAAAAAATTTGGAACAGTATTTTAAATTATTCATCTCTTCGAGACAGATCTGAACTAAAGTAGAAAGTTTTTATATTATTTGGAAAAATAGAAATGATCAATAACTAATTTCTTTTTCATTGAGAAAATTCAGAATAGAACTTGAACTTTTCTTCACTTCGTTGAGAAAATTAAAAATTGAACTAGAACTTTTTACCTTCCGGAAAAATATTCACAACTATGGTATAGCTTTTTCTATTTACTCAAAAAATTTAGAATTGAACTTTAAATTTCTTTATGTCTTTGGGGAACTTAAAACTGAAGTGGAAAATTTTTATTTTCTCTGAAGAAATTACAATTGAAGTGTATTATTTGGTAAAATTCAGAAGAGAAACTTAGCTTTTTTTCACATCAGTGGAAAAATTTTAAATTGAACTAGAACTTTTTATCTTCTGGGAAAATATTCACATGTAAGGTATTACTTTTTCTATCTTCCACCGAAATATTTAGAATTGAACTTTAAATTTCTTTATGTCTTTGTGAAATAAAGAACTGAAGTGGAAGATTTTTATTTTTTCTGGAGAAATTAGAATTGAATTGTGTTCTTTAGTAAAATTCAGAAGAGAACTTGAATTTTTCTATCTTCCATGAAAAATTAGGAACAGTATTTTAAATTTTTCATCTCTTCGAGACAGATCCGAACTAAAGTGGAAAATTTTTATATTATTTGGAAAAATAGAAATGAACAATAACTAATTTCTTTTTCATTGAGAAAATTCAGAATAGAACTTTCCTTGACTTCGTTGAGAAAATTAAAAATTGAACTAGAACTTTGTATATTCCGGGAAAATATTCAAAACTATGGTATAGCTTTTTCTATCTTCCACCGAAAAATTTAGAATTGAACTTTAAATTTCTTGTGAAATAAAGAACTGAACTGGAAGATTTTTATTTTCTCTGTAGAAATCAAAATTGAATTGTGTTCTTTGGTAAAATTCAAAAGAGAACTTGAACTTTTTTATCTTCTATGAAAAATTTGGAAGAGTATTTTAAATTTTTTCATCCCTTTGAGACAGATCTGAACTAAAATGGAAAATTTTTATATTATTTGGAAAAATAGAAATGAGCAATAAATAATTTCTTTTTCATTGAGAAAATCCAGAAGAGAACTTGAACTTTTCTTCACTTCATTGAGAAAATTTAAAATTGAAATAGAACTGCTTATCTTTCGAGAAAATATTCACGACTATGATATAGCTTTTTCTATCTACTAAGGAAAAATTTAGAATTTGTAAAATTGGTTTAAGAAGGATATTAAGAAAAGAACTTGTTCTGAAAAGATATAATAAAGCCTTTTGAAAATTATTGCTTGATCTTGGGGTATGCAAAAAAGTCGTAAAGTAAAGTTGTGGTGAAAAAGATAACTACTTCAGCTTGTAAAATTGCTTTGGGAAGGACATTAAGAAAAAAACTTGTTCTGAAAAGATATAATAAAGTCTTTGGAAAGTATTGCTTGATGTTTGGGTGAGCAAAAAAGTCGTAAAGTAAAGTTGTGGGGAAAAAGATAAGTACTTCAACTTTTAAAATGGGTTTAGGAAGAAAATTACGTAAAGAACTTGTTCTGAAAAGATATAATAAAGCCTTTTGAAAAGTATTGCTTGATGTTGGGGTATTCGAAAACCATTATAGTAAAGTTGTGGGGGAAAAGATGAGTACTTCAACTTGTAAAATTGGTTTAGGAAGGACATTACGTAAAGAACTTGTTCTGAAAAGATATAATAAAGCCTTTGAAAAGTATTGCTTGATTTTGGGGTATGCAAAAAGTCGTAAAGTAAAGTTTTGGTGAAAAAGATAAGTACTTCAACTTGTAAATTGGTTTAGGAAGGACATTAAGAAAAGAACTTGTTCTGAAGTGCCTTTGAAAAGTATTGCTTGATGTTGGGGTATGCAAAAAGTCGTAAAGTAAAGTTTTGGGGAAAAGGATGGGTACTTCAACTTGTAAAATGGGTTTAGGAGGGACATTAAGAAAAGAACTTGTTCTGAAATGCCTTTTAAAGTACTGCTTGGTGCTGGGGCATTCAAAAAGCTGTAAAGTAAAGTTGTGGGTGAAAAGGATGGGTACTTCAACTTGTAAAATGGGTTTAGGAATGACATTAAGAAAGGAACTTGTTCTGAAAAGATATAATAAAGCCTTTTGAAATGTGGGGGCCCTTCTGTGTCTCAAGAGCACAAAAAAGTATTAACAAAATGGGGGCTCAGGGGGCTTTTGGGACCCGGGGGAGCCTTTGGGGGTCCGGGGGCCGGGTGGTCCTTTGGGAGCCCGGGAAACCTTTCGGGACCGGAGGCTTCCTTCGGGGTTGGGGTAGGGGGATCGGAGCCCTTTGTGGTTGGGGTAGAGGACCTCACGACACTGTTCAAATGGAACTTGTGTATTATAACGACCACAGAGTTTCACCCTCAAATCCTCTTCTAAAACATCTTCCAAAATCATCTTTTAAAATGTCTCTAACTGTTTCGCCGAAATAATTCCCTAAAATGTCTAAAACGGTTTCACCCAAATAACCCCTAAACGTAATTTCTGCGTGTTCCTTTTGTTTTTGACATTCCTGCGCTGTCACATTTCAAATTACTAAGAAACCCTTTCCCGCGTTAATCTCTTCATCAGTAAGATCAAAACATTCGCCTGGAAACAATTCTTCTGGAAGATCTCCAAAGACATTAATAAACATTCGCCCGGAGACAATTCTCCTTGGAAATACATCAAAGACATTAATAAACTTTGCCCGGAGACATTTCTCGGAAATCTGACCCCCTTCGTGGATCAATAACATTCTCTATGTGGATAGGTATCGTTAAACTAAATTGTAGATGGCAGCAGGGTGTTCTCGTACGATCAATAGGGGCCTTTCTACTGATATATTCCTCCAGAAGGGGGGTTGGGACAGAAAAGCTTGGTGGGACGTCTCTTCAACTATCTGGTTCATGTGGATAGATAGTTCTCTTGCAAACTTTCTTTTGGTGGAAAGACGAATGTCAGAAACTCAGCCAGAGCAAGGACAGTCACACTGGAGCCACAAATGGTGCCAAAATTTGGATTTTCTCCAAGCTTCAACTAGCTTTTGGAGTACGGGACCAATGCTTCGTGACACCCTGGCGTATACGTTTAAGAGGTATAGCAGCTTTTTCCGCGCATCGCAGAACATGGAAATTTGTCCAAGATAGATATCTAGCAACACCCGTATTTCATTTGCATCAACTTGTAGATTTCTCAAGAGCAGCTGGAACGGAACATGAATTTTATGTAGAACAGAATTAGTAGATGAAGGGAAAAGATCACCTTGGATGATTTTCCAATCCCTTTAAGATTGGGCCTGAGGCTGATGTGGTTGTTTGGTGGGAGTAGACTGAGAAGAAGGACTAGATGCAGATAATGGAAGATGGTCTGATAGTTGAAAATCAGTAACGACGTGAACAGGTGACACTTGGAGATTTATAGAAGAAATCACATGGTCCAGGATCGACACGTGATTTGAATGGTGTGTGTAAGTGTAATTGAGATCTCTCGGCAATATCCTAAGCCAATCGTCAAAAATACCAGACAAAATAGAAGTACGCAATGACGAGGCGCAAGTTAAATTACAGTTCAAATCTCCAGTAATAATGCAAGACTTACCTAGCGGGCGAATCTTTAAAAGGCAAGACCCTAGTTTCTCACACGCAGAAGTAAATAAAAATTATGATCGGTCATTACGGTAATCAGTCGGGAGATAGACGCTTACAATAACATACTCTTCTACACGGACAGCAAGAAAAAAATCACATCAATCAAAAATACTCGACCGACACGAGGTCCTAACAAGAATCGCAATACCACCCGAAGGGCGGCCACTGGAAGCGGATCGTTTAGCAGGCACATAATAGCTAGTAAAATTATTTCAATTTTCAGAAGGCCTAAACTATGACTCGTCAAAAAGTGTTCTTGCAAGCAGAATACGTTACAATTCCAAAGCACAACTTTTGTCACAGGAGTTTTGACTAAAAGCCCACAATTAATATTAAACGAAAGTACAGCTTGCACAGTAATAGACACATCCATATCATACCGTGGGCTTTTTAGTTGAATGTTGTTATTAGGACACTTTACACTGTAACAAGTATGGCTGGCAACTTACATTCTAGACAGAACACTTTTTCCGAACACAGTGAGGCACTGTTAGAGGTGTGGTGGCATGATTCACCGCGAGAGCAGAGGGCCCGATTGGTGCACTGCGAGGCCAGATGCCCAGTCTTATGACACGAGAAAAAACGCTTTTGGAGTTATATAAATGCTTGTGCAGAAAGATTTCGTAGCCTACTTTCACAGACACTTTCAAGAACTGATCCAGGTTTTGTTTCGACTCAAAGTAGTTCTCATTCAGCATCCGCCGGTGAAGGTCACATATATTTTGTAAATGATTAAATCTTACGCAATTACCTAAAGGCATTCAAATATCGGAGATTAGATTTTTTTTGACTCGATTGGATTTGGTATTTGAAGAAAGATTTTGAACACTTGCACTGTTGGAAACCGGGGGCCGTACTTGTTTACGAAATAGCACCCCTTGCGAGTAAGTTTTCGTTTTACGTCTTTTGATAGTTATGATGAGAGATCAGGACATTGCCCAGACTTTAGGGGAAATAAAAAAAGCAGTTTCAAATATTCCACATCTGACGAAAAGCATTCAAAATGCACAATCAATTTTGGCAGGGATAGAATCTAAGTTGCAGGACTTTGCCATAAATCAAGTAAAGACATCCCAAGAAATCGCAGAAATTAAGAGTGAATTAAAGGAGTCACGTAAGAGAAATTTTCGATTGGAAAAGGAACTAAAACAAACCAATCTTATGTTGTATGGGATGCCGCATCCAAATAATCTGAACTCTAAACTAAGTGAGGACATTATAGTATGTATTAACAATTCTGTGCCCAACCTTTCACTATCAAAAAATGAAATACGAGATGCTCTTCGACTGAGAGGACCCTCGAACCCCCGCCCTATCCTTGTTAAATTCACGACCAAAATGACTCGTGATGCTAAACTGTTTAAAAGAAATAGGATTTCAGTCACCCCGGACTATACACCAGAAGAACGGGAGGCCCGAAAAACATTAAGACCCCTGATAACCCAAGCTATAAGTGAAAACAGTGCATCGAAATTACGTGGTACAAAAATTTACATAGACAACCAGATTTTTTCTTATGACTTTGATAAAAAAGCAGCAACCGACCGGAGTTGATAGTTCAAAAAGGGATTCTATTCCTCTTCGGGCCTACATAAAATCCCCTTCAAGTGATAGTGACTCTTGTTCGGACATAGAAAGTAGTAACGCTAGCAATAGTGATGCAACTGTCTACGAAAAGCCAATGACTGCTGCGGATCCTGCCACACCAGGCGGAAGCCGGCTAAACGAAGGGTCAGTAAAAGGGAAAAGAACTTTAGATTCTATTATAAGCCCCAATGATGACCACAAACAAGGGAAAAGAAGTGTAAGAACGAACAGTGGCTCAAAAATGGACAAAAAACCGAAAAACCGGTGGTCACAGATGCCTCACGAAAAGCCACCATTCGTGTTTACTGGATAGGATACAAGCCATATACAAAAACTTTCCTTAGTCATATGGAATATACAAGGTTTAAGAAACAAGAGAGAGTTGTGTTTAAATAATTCATTTTTGACAGCAACGGTGACGTGTTTTGTAGAGACATGGTTGTTGTCAGAGGAAGATGTTATAGTGCGTGGATACGAAGTTGTTTCGAGTGGACAGGGCTACATCGCCAAACTATAGGAACTATGGAGGAATAGTTGTACTAGTTGTAAAGAGTGACATGTTCAAAGATTTGCGTCGTCTGTCAAGTAAATATGAAAACTTGATTTGGTTGCGCGGAAAAATTTCTGAAAAATGGTTTATTTTTGGATTTGTATACGTTTCCCCAGAAAATAGCTCATGCTGTATTGAGGATACATAGTATATATTAGAGGAAGAGTTGAGTTCAGTGAAATCTCATTAACCAAGTGATTTAGTTTTTCTAGCAGGTGTTTTTAACGCATATACTTCCGTACAACAAGAATTAAATGTAGATTTTGTTTCAGATGAAGATGACCCTTTATGTGAGATGATACCGTCACTTTACCTTAGGTATGAATGTTGATTAAGAGGATAGTGATTTTAGTATGTCTTCATTTTATTTATCCTTTTTCTTTTTTGTTTTGCATATGGCTGTAAAAAGCTTTAATAATACATTATTATTATTAGTAGACTTTAAACACTCGGGACTTTCCACACTGTGAAACTTTCAAGCAGTTTGGTACAGAGATTGATGTAGTGTCCTTCTGATCGTATTTGATCGGTAGGCCTTTTAGGATCCCTATAAACAGTGGGGATTTCACACTCACCAAGATACCTGAGGTACTGTTTTTAGTATGCTCGGCAATTTTGTTTGCTGCACGTTTTGATTTAACAAAAAGTTTCCATTCCGAAGCCGATTTTTTAAGTTCGGTTATTTCACCTGAAGCCTATACAAAGTTTATACATAGCCTAAAACAGTGTAATTTACTTAATTAACGCAAATTTGCGTTAAATAAACTTGCTCCTAACGCAAGTTTATCTTTTTAACCTATTTGTCCCCCCCCCCAAAAAAAAATCCTGGATCCCCTGGGAGTTGGGACAGAGTTAATTGTTAAATTTGTATCAATTCTAGCCGGCCAAACAGAGCATGAATGCGCCGCATTCTCTAAAAAGCCGTCAATTTCCCAAGAGAGTTCATTAACCTTTGAGACTAAAGTAGCCGAAACTACCTCCCCGATTGTTGGGGTTTCAGAAGGGCACCACGTTAAAAAAGCCGAAGGAGGGCAAATAGGGTTGGCTGCGCCTCAGCACAAGAGGCTCCACTGTTTCTGACTGACTAGTTTGGTGTATTGTCGATAACATTGGCCCTCGAATTCGTAAATTTATTTCTCTCAGACAAGTTTCTTTGAATCACACCCCCCTTTGTCCAGCCGACAAGGCAGACACGAAGGCACACAACTCGGTCCAATTATCTAGAGGAGGATACGCCGAAAACCGAGTACTTGAGAAACAGCTTCAACGGGCGTTGCACTTCTATCTGGAACGATCTTCCTGGGGATATTATCCCTGCAAATCTCTCTGTTGACACCTACAAAACAAGGTTTAATGGACATTTAAAACCTCGAGGCCATTGAACGAGGTAAATGAATAGCGGCGTATCAGATACTTTGAAGTACCTGGCGCCGTGAATATTGGAATAAAAAGGCGAGAATGTAACAGAAGTGGGAACAGGCAGATTATCCTTTGCTGCCTGATTTAACTGTTTACAAATGTCAAATACATTATCTTCATCCTTTGCTTGTTTCACACATCGGCTCTGAATATTCAGCTCCTTATACAGAAAATCTCTAGCACTGATAATAGTACCAGATCAAACAAACTCACAGCTTATCTGACAATAAGATCAATTTTCGCACCATCAAGCATAGATCTGGTGACAAAGTTCAGCAACAGATTTAAAATATTCTTCCTATTTTGATCGGTCATTGCGCAATCTAATTATCATAGCCAGGGACGGTCGAGTATTGCAATAAAGTAGGTCAATGTAATATGTAGGTCAAGTAATATAATCCAAGTTCAAGGTGAACTATTTTAAAGTCCAAATCTGATTATGAAATTCATTTGATAAAAACCATAGGGAGTCACAAATGTCTTACTATATTAACAGTTTTCTGTATGAATGAGATTATATCCAAAAAAGGTGCTTGCAGTATGAACTCTCAAGATAGACTGAAAATGAAAATTTAATATAGAAGAAGGATAAAAAGAGATTGAAAGACTTTAATTTTCCTTTTCATTAAATTTAGAACAAAATGGCCTCTATCCAAATCGTAGTGGAACTAACTAAACGGGAAGTACTTCAATTACATCAGTGGTCTCCATTTTTAGCTGTTCAGGTGTGTCTTCACCATTAATTATTCTACCATTATACAAAAAACGTAGTTTTTCAAGTGGTAAGCAGGACGCTTCACAGTAACGCTTTATCACCAATTTCATTTTTTCACATTTTCTCAATTTGAACATCATTGGGAAGATGTCAACGCCATTACCAAGCGATACCCATGGTAATACATGTACCGATATGCATTCAGATATTGGCGAAAGAAGTTGCTTTTCCATGTCAGCTCGTGACTTGGCAAGTTCATCTCTTTGTTTTTTTTCATCATTAGTATAAGAAGACTTAATGAGTTTTTCAATACAGCTTACTAGTAGAGTATCTTCAGGGTAAGCTGTTTTATATTTGGCTCGGCAAAAAGGGCAAGTCTTTTTTTTCCGTTCCCATTGAAGCATACATGTTTTGCAGAATGTATGCATGCACGGCAGTTTAACTGGTTTAATGAATACCTCACTGCAAATGCTACAAGACAGATCTGAATGTAACATATCAAGCTGTTCCTTCATTAATTTATATTCATGTAGTTCCCTAGAGTGGGTTCTATTATGCTTATTCAAAGCTGACTTCGAAGAAAATTTTTTTTTGCATTCTTTACATTCATATAAATTTTCACCAGTGTGGGTTCTAATATGCTGTTCCGAGTCATGCCGGGTCAAAGATGACTTTTGAGAAAACCTCTTTTGGAATAGTTGACATTCATAGGGTTTTTCTCCATTGTGGGTTCTAATATGCACAGTCAGACTTGACTTCGAAGAAAATTTTTTTTTGCATTCTTTACATTCATATAAATTTTCACCAGTGTGGGTTCTAATATGCTGTTCCGAGTCATGCCGGGTCAAAGATGACTTTTGAGAAAACCTCTTTTGGCATAGTTCACATTCATAAGGTTTTTTTCCATTGTGGGTTCTAATCTGCCGAGTCAAAGTTGACTTTTGAGAAAACATCTTTTG
Organism: Artemia sp. Qi Xiang Cuo; assembly: GCF_049724085.1. Taxonomy (NCBI): domain Eukaryota; kingdom Metazoa; phylum Arthropoda; class Branchiopoda; order Anostraca; family Artemiidae; genus Artemia; species Artemia sp. Qi Xiang Cuo. Next base: position 12,870,546 of record NC_142807.1, read on the forward strand.
GCATAGTTGACATTCATAGGGTTTTTCTCCATTGTGGGTTCTAATATGCACAGTCAGACTTGACTTCGAAGAAAATTTTTTTTTGCATTCTTTACATTCATATAAATTTTCACCAGTGTGGGTTCTAATATGCTGTTACGAGTCATGCCGGGTCAAAGATGACTTTTGAGAAAACCTCTTTTGGCATAGTTCACATTCATAAGGTTTTTTTCCATTGTGGGTTCTAATATGCCGAGTCAAAGTTGACTTTTGAGAAAACATCTTTTGGCATAGTTGACATTCATAGGGTTTTTCTCCATTGTGGGTTCTAATATGCACAGTCAGACTTGACTTCGAAGAAAATTTTTTTTTGCATTCTTTACATTCATATAAATTTTCACCAGTGTGGGTTCTAATATGCTGTTCCGAGTCATGCCGGGTCAAAGATGACTTTTGAGAAAACCTCTTTTGGCATAGTTCACATTCATAAGGTTTTTTTCCATTGTGGGTTCTAATATGCCGAGTCAAAGTTGACTTTTGAGAAAACATCTTTTGGCATAGTTGACATTCATAGGGTTTTTCTCCATTGTGGGTTCTAATATGCACAGTCAAACTTGACTTCGAAGAAAATTTCGTTTTGCCTTCTTTACATTCATACATTTCACCAGTATGGCTTCCATTAAGTTCACTCAAAACTGACTTCGAAGCATCAAGGCGATCTTTACTCATAGTTTTAAACTCATAATTCATAATCATACTCATAATTTTTATTTAGCAATTATGTTATCTAACGACTTGTAACTTAAGTTTAAAACGGTTTAAAATTTAAAGATAGGACAAAGTTTTGTTTCATGTTTACTCATAAATGATTTTCAAAAAGCAAAATCCATTAGAAACAAATTTTTTTATGCTATTAAATTTCTGCTAAATTTTAGCTTAAAATCGCAAAATTTGAATCCTTTTTGAAATTACGCGTGATGTTATGATGTTCTTACATCATATAAAATTTAATTATGCTATAATAACATAAGCTACTACAGTGCTATAGAAAAATGCATTTTTCGTAAAAACTTGATTATATTTTAAAAACAATTTTCCACAATTACAAAAGGTTTTTAACCATATCAATTTCCTTTAAAATGAGCCATTAAACAGCTCTCTACGATGTTCCAGTGCCAAGCTATCTGAGGTGAAAAAGAAAAAACAAAAAAAAATGCCGTAGATGCAGAATATCATGGTTTCAACCACATCTCTTGATTTTTCAAGCCAATATATTTTCATTGTTTTCAAATAGTTCGTGGTAACGAACTGTATAGTAAGAGCGACTCGTCTCAATAGTAACCGAAACTCTAAAAACTAAATTTTAATAGCAATAGATAAATCAAAAGAATTGGAAAAAGTTCTAGTGCCTTTTTAATAAAAAAAAATAATCAAACAGTTCGTGGTAACGAACTGTATAGTAAGAGCGACTCGTCTCAATAGTAACCGAAACTCTAAGAAACTGATTTTAGAGTTTTTAATTTTAATATCAATAGATACATCAAAAGAATTTGATTTTTATGCTGATTTTAAATATACAAGTTTCATCAAGTTTACTCATATCCATCAAAAGTTACGATCCAAAGAAAATTTTCCTTATTTTTGAAAAAGGGAAAAACACCCCCTAAAAGTCATAGAACCTTAATGAAAATCGCACCATAAGATTTAACGTATCAGAAAACCTTACTCTAGAGGTTTCAAGCTCCTATCTGCAAAAATGTGTAATTTTGTTGTTTTTTTTGCCAGAAGAAATATCACAGGTGCGTGTGTATTTGCCTTTTTTTTTCCAGGGGTGATCTTATCAACCCAGTGGTACTAGAATGTCGAGAGAGGGTTCATTCGACCAGAAATTAAAAGTTCTAGTGCCTTTTTTTATCAAAACAAAAAAAAATTTGGTAGTAAGTCTGACTTCTAACACCGATTGTATACTAATAACCGTATATGACGTAGTGATTGACGTGATGTAAAAACGATAAAAATCCATTTTTATTTAATTTTAGTTTTCAGTTCAGAATCGCTAAAGTTACAAACTGCAAAAATATTTATGGTATCTGAGCAATAATTTTAATCTTTCAATTTAAATACAGTAAAGAACAAACCTTTGCCCATAGTAACATTACAAACAGCAAAAACACGAAGAAAAATAGGGAAATCTTTTTGGGCTGAAGCTCACTTCCAATGTTAAGAAATATAAAAACCCATAACTCATAAAAAAAGAGTCAGATCATAAGAAAAATTACACCATTAGAACCACCTTGTCCGATACCCCTATATACAAAACTTTCTGTCCCTTGACTTGAACAGCAAGGGAAATATATTGGCTTGAAAATCAAGAAAAGGGCAGCTACTACAGCATTTTGCCTAAAAGGTATTTTTTTTTCTTTTTTTCTTCTCCAGATAGCTTAGCACTAAAACATCGTAGAGAGTTGTTCAATGGCTCAATTTCAAGTAAATTAATGGGGTTAAAATTATTTTAGCCTGATGGCTGTCGGGGAGTGTCCTCCTCAAAAACAAAATTTCTATCTGGAAATCCACAACACTGAACAAAATGGCTATCTAAAAATTTTGATTGGATGTGTTTGGGGAAAAGGTGGGCGAGAGAGGGGGGCTAGTTGCCCTCAAATCACTTTAGACTACTAAAAAGAGCACTAGACCTTTGAATTTCCAATTGAATGAGCCCTTTTTCAAGTTTCTACGACAAAGATGTCAATAAAAACCTATATTCCCCCAGGGCATAACTTATAACACTAGCCCTGAAGACTGTGGGAGGGGGGAGAGGGTCCTGCTAAAAGGTATAATTTCCTGAACAAAATTTTGATTGGATGTGTTTGGGGAAAAAGTGGGCAAGGAAGGGGTGTTGGTTGCCTTCCAATTACTTTTGACTATTAAAAAAGGCATTAGCCATTTCAATTTCTAATCGAATGAGCTCTTTTTGAAGTTTTTACGACAACACGTTCTATAAAATCTTTATATGCCCCCAGGTTATAACTTACAACCCTTGCCCTGAGGGCTCTGAGGGGGTTGTCATACATAATTTACAGAACTTAAAACTACGTTGAATAAAATGGCTATCTCAAAATTTTGATTGGATGTGTTAGGGGAAAAGGTGGGCGTATGGGGAAGGTTAGTTGCCCTCCAATCACTTTTGACTATTAAAAAGGGCAAAAGCCCTTTGAATTTCAAATCGAATGAGCCTTTTTTGAAGTTTCTACGACAACACCTTCTATAAAAATCTTATATGCCTCTAGGGCATAACTTACACCCTTAACCTGAAGGCTGTGGGGGATTGTGCTCCTCAAAAACATAATTTATCTCTGGAAATCAGCTGCGCTGAACAAAATGGCTATCTCAAAATTTTGATTGAATGTGTTTGGGGAAATGGTGGGCGTGAAAGGGGTGTTAGTTGGCTACCAATCACTTTTGACTATTAAAAAGGGCACAAGCCACTCCAATTTCCAATTAAATGAGCCCTTATCGAAGTTTCTACGACAACTTCTTCAATACGAAGTGCCCTGTTCTAAAGGAAAAAAATAATAAATTATACATTGTGCAAACATCGTTCTTATATGCCCTCAGGGCATAACTTAAAATCCTTGCCCTGAGGGTTATGGGGGAGTTTCCTCCTCAAAAACATATTTTCTGTCCGGAAATCAACTACGCTGAACAAAATGGCTATCTCAAAATTTTGATTGGATGTGTTTGGGGGAATTATTGGCTTGGGGGACTAGTTGCCCTCCAATCACTTCCGGCTATTAAAAAGGGCGCTATGCCTTTGAATTTCCAATCGAATGAGCCTTTTTTGAAGTTTTTACTACAAGTTTTTCTATAAAAACCTGATATGCTCCCTGGGCATAACTTACAACCCTTGCCCTGAAGGCTGTGGGGGAGTGTCCTCCTCAAAAACATAATTTCTATGTGGAAATCAACTACACTGAACAAAATGGCTATCTAAAAATTTTGATTGGATGTGTTTGGGGAAATGATCGGCGTGGAAGGGTTGTTAGTTGCCTTACAACCACTTTCGACTATTAAAAAGGGTACAAGCCACTCCAATTTCCAATTGAATGAGCCCTTTTCGAATTTTCTATGATATCTTCTTCGATACGAAGGGCCCTGCTCTAAATGAAAAAAAATAATAAATAATACATTGTGCCAAAATCGTTCTTATATGCCCTCAGGGCACAACTTAAAACTCTTGCCCCGAGGGTTGTGGGGGAGTGTCCTCTTCAAAAACATATTTTCTATCTGGAAATCAACTACGCTGAACAAAATGGCTATCTCAAAATTTTGATTGGATGTATTTGGGATAATTATGGTTATGAGGGGTGTGGCTAATTGCCCTCCAATCACTTTAGACTATTAAAAAGGACACTAGCCACTCCAATTTCCGTTCGAATGAGCCTTTTCGAAGTTTCTACGAGAACTCCTTCGATACAAAGTGCCCGGGTATGGAAAAAAATCACATTGTGCCCACATCGTTTTTTACTTAGTCAGTGCTATTTATATCGCTCTGCCTATGATTAAAGTCTAAACAAAACTTCTATTAATAACTACTTCATGACATGCTCTTGACTGACACAATTTATGATGAGCCATATCGATACTTTATATAACTATCTGTTGAAGATAAAAAAAGAAAAAAAGAAATGTCCCTACCTCGGGAAAGTGATAATTCGGAAGCTTCAGCCCTTCGGCAAGCTTCTAGTGTTAATACAGGAGCTACGCCAGCTCCAGTATTCCAAAATGTAGCTTATAGTATTATCCATTGTCCATTATAAAAAAAGCTAATTAAACCACAACAAATGTCAAGTTGGGTTAAAGATCTTCAAAGAGTTTGTAGATTAATGGGATTAGAAGAATCAGTTATGATTGAGATGTACGCTTCCTTAATGTCTGATGAACCGTATAGCTTGTATTTAGAAAAATATGCGACCGCTACACATTTTTCTGGGCTAAAAGAATCCCTGTGCTCTGCTTTTCTTATTAAAATTTCACCGACATGAAAATAGTGAGCTGGTCGTAGGATTTTTTTAATGGGTTTTAATGCAGAATTTGAAAGCTACTCTTCTTTAGTTAAAAATGTTCCGGGGAGTGCATGCCTCCTTTCAGGTATTGATTTATTTAAATAACAGGCCTTTGAACATAAATTACATGAGATTATAAGAAGATTTATTTGCAAAACAAGAACTGTGTAGATATTACACAAGTGTTTCAAAGGGATAGATTGTTAAATAAGACAGTTTTCCTGGGTTTTCGGTAGATGGCAATTGGCTTTCGCCGTAATCCTAGGATTCAACAATATGGAAGCACTAGACAGTCCCTTTCACTTTCGTGAAAGGAAGTTAGAATTTGCAACCAAGGTTAAGGATTAAGCAGGTTAAATGATGGATTAGCATATAGGTGTGATTTAGTGATGTCTGATACACGAGTTGACCCTAGTTGATTTAAAAGTGTAGATTGTAATTTAGTTACTAGGCTCCAGAAATTATCTCAATTATTGACGGTCATAATTTAATTATTATTCCTAAACCAGAATATGAAGAATTTCATTTAAGTTTAACGTTTTACCGTGAAAAAAAGAAAGTTTTCCAAGAGCCTATTTCAATCACTCATAGATAGTAAAAATTGCTTTTCTAAACAAGCGTATGATGTATGTAAAAATGATTTAATGGTTTTTCAGCCTGATATACCCCTTGAAACATAATTTAAACTACTTAAGCAGTTTAGAATCTCTCATTAAATGGCTTAAGTGCTAGAAGAACGTATATAAGCTATGCTGAAATCCGGTATAGTAGAGGAAAGGGCATCTTCTTTCCCTTCTCCTCTTTTCCTTATAAGGAAACATTCTGTCAGTGAAAGTGAGGCTCTTAACAGAAAAAATACTAGATTTCTAATTAATTTACCTGCAGTTAATAATAACATGAAAGACACAGCCTTCCTAATCCCTCAAACTTCTGACATTTTACAAAATTTGTCGAAAGGAACGTTCTATAGTGAATTTGACATGCACTGGGTTTTTTTTTCAAGTTTCTATTAATGAAAGGCACCAACAATTCTTCTCGTTTTTATCACCTTTAACTGGCCGCAGCCATTGCTACACAAGAAGACCACAGGGAAGCGTATTTGGGCCAAAAGCTTTCGCTAGCTTCATAGATAAATTATTTCCAGAAAGTTACCGTTCATTTATTTTCAATTTTTTTGATGATTTATTTATCAAAACAGAACTTTCAAACCCTAATGAGCACTTATTTCATCTCAAGAGATTCTTTGCGCGTTTAAAAACTCTTAAAATTAAATTGTCAGCGTCTAAGTCACAACTTTTTAAAGAATCTATTCCAGTACTAGGATTCATAGTGTCACGTGACAAAATTAGACCTCAATTACTCCAATTAGATGCTAATATATATATATATATATATATATATATATATATATATATATATATATATATATATATATATATATATATATATATATATATATATATATATATATATATATATATATATATATATATATATATATATATATATATTAATAAGAAGAATATTTACCTCTAAATAATATTTGACCTTCTAAAACCTTTTACTTATAAGAAAAATGATAGTCGTTTGTTGTCCTTATTCTGTTCAATGGCCTTGAAGAAAAGAAAAGGGAATCGTGTTGTAAATAAGTTCTAAGTACCTTAATGACACGATAAGGCACGATCGTACATGTGAGGAAAATAGAATCAGTACCGCAAATGATAAAATTGTATTAAATCATTAAAGGCTAGCGAAAAGAAGGTACCTTCAGCTGATAATCTTCTGTCTATTAATAGTCTTACAATTTTCTTGGTCACTTACTAATTCCATAGGGTTGCAGCCTAAAATTCAATTGATTTTCTATTGCTGCATACTAATTATGTAATTAATTCTGTGTTTCTGTGTTTTCTTGTCTCATGATTTATCCTTGTAAAGGCCAGCGCAATTCAATGGGACGACTATAATAGTTTTCTATAGTAATTCGAAGATACCAGCATAATAATATCTTTAAAACTTTTACGCAAGCTTATATTACAAGGTCAGATTTGTAAGAAATGTCATTCTAATTTTTAGAACTAGTATCAAGTTGCTACGAATTTGCTAGAATCCGACTTAACCCAATGTCCTTTCAGAGTATATTTGAACCCGATGAACTTACCGATAAAATTTCCTTATTTTGCAATACGCACCCTTTCTTAGAAGGTTTGAATTTAGCTACATTTATTTGACAAATATAGGGGAACATATCTTTTATGTAGCGCGACACTGACCATAGAAGTCACTCGAAGTAAGTTAGGGTTATAGCTTTGCTGAAGCGTCTTGCACGCTTATAGAATGTAAGTCTAATTTGACCCTTGCTATTTCTTAATTTTAATATGTTAAAACCCTAATAAATGGATGTATATCCCATTCTTTAATAGTATTAATAGATTCTTCTAAGCAGGAACATATTAGCCTTAATATATTAGTTATAATGCTTGCTTTTCTTTAATAATAATAAAGTTCACTTCTAGAGATTATATGAACAAGAATTGATCTTTTATTGTGAATAATATTGTTGAATCTTGATTTATAATGAAATAACCATAACTATTAACTAAAAAATTCTCTTCTTTAATAATGAAATCTTAGTTTTTATTATACCTGTGATGTCTTGTATATTTTATTATGATGATTCGGATTTTGTCAAGAGATCTCTCTCACTTGGTTCATTTCGTATATTCAAGGCTTATTTAGGGGTACTCGGGTCTCATGGCTGAGTTTGGACTAGGAGTCATAACCATGAGAAGAACCCCCCCCCCCCCTTACACTTTAAAGCACCTTTTTCAGGGTCAATCAGGGATGTTTCTAAGCCTAATTACTCCGAACTGGACTCCATATATGGGCATAGAATCCATCTAAATGTATTGATCCGTTAACAGGACAGAATCACGTGTCTCTTTCTAGGTCAATCAGGCAGCTACGTAAGGTTTGCCATACATCACAATTTGCCCTTGAGATTTTGTTTATAATGGACATGCATTGAGGTTAAATTATCATTCAGTCTCAAGCCACCATGGAGAGTACATCTGATATTATTAATTTGGAAGCTTTAGCCACATCGATTTATAATATGAGTTCTATTTAGTAAATTTTCTTAGGTTATTTCCAAATAAAATCATTTTTATAGTCCCCATTCAGAATATTCAAATTCAGGGTATACCCCCCCCCAATACAAACTCTACTATGTGATGTTTATATTCGTTAGAAAGCGTTAAATACGCTCTTTTTTACCATGTAAACCCCTCCCCACTGTTAACGATTTTAATTCTTTTATTGGAAATAATTTCCTTTTTCGACAAATTTATGTAATTTTTATTCATTCAGTATTCTAGCAAAAGTGACAACTTGCAACCGTCAACTCTAAGGTTTTAATAATCCCCACTATGACATTAAGCCGAGAACATGACTTTTATCAGTTCCGTAAAAATTTAAATAGGGATAATTATATCACCCCGTCAAGTGCGCATCCGGTGTGCTAATTCACATGAATTAGGATAGCACAAAAAGATACATTTTTTGCTGAAAAAGATACTTTTTTATTCCCGTCAAATTGACTGCAGTAAATCTTATGAATTGCAAGAGGGCATGGGAGTTACTTATAATAAATAATTTCATATAGTATATGTTTTCCATTTTGAGTACTCAGTGTTTATGTGGTTTTTGGGGGGGGGGGTAAGAAAAAGATACATACCTACTATGAGAAGGTTTACTGAAACGCGGATCCATTCAAATGATATAAACCTTTGACCCTAGAAGAATAATGTGCAAATATATGCGTTGCATCTCTAGGCATGTTTTTATATTTATTTTCTAAATGGTTAAAAAAAGAAACATTAATTTCTATCCTAAGGCTAACCAAACTACTGATTGTCAAGGTTTATTTCTCACAAGTTGTATAATAAAAACGTTTGAATTCTAAGCCTAGCTTTTTCCTCGCAAATTTTACTTTTTGCTTTGCTGAAAAGGGGGGAGGGGGCTTCTTTGGGACAGTGGCAGATGCTTTCTAGACAAAATTATACCTGACAATAAATTCTGTAGAAGGGGTTACTAATTTCTTTTCTTCTCTAATTGAGAGTTATTATTTATACTAAATTTGTTCTTCTTTTCTAGGACAATTATGAGTGGACAGGCCCAATGAAAAGGGCAAGGAATAATAATAATGCCACACCACTAAAATGATCGACGATGTATAGCCCATCCATACCTCATCTCCCCCTTCCAGGCCGTTAATGCCTGCGCAATCTGCCCCAGGTCATGAGATGCCTATCCCTTTGGTTGATCTTGTCGAGTAAGAAATATCATTTTTTCTGTGACTATTCTATATGTAAAGGATATTATCATGATTTTGAGGATTCTCGTGAACCTACTACATGCTTAGACAGTGTAGACGCACGGATAGAGGAGAAAAATCGGGAGGAAATGAGGAGAAAAATCATAAATGATATGGAGAGAAATTCATACAGATTGCATGCAAGCTCGCATAAAACAAGGTTTGATATGAAAAGGAAGAGGAAGATCGAAAGAAGAGACAGAGATAAGAGGGTTTCCTCTACAGAGATATCTCAAACTATAGTATGAAAGACAGTGATGAAAACTCAAAGAAAAATGTGCATTGTGCAAGATATAACAGTGAATGTTGTGATGAATATGATCGAAGAGAAGAGAAAAATAGGTCCTTTAAGAGACAACATAAGAGGTTATTCTATGGAATGGATTTTAAACATCGAAAATCAGGATGGAAGAGCTCTCATATATTATTTAAGGATAAATCTAAATATTATTACCATTCTTAAGTCTTATATCGTAATCATACAATAAATTTGTTTGTACTATATTAATTTTCTCCTACTCGTTAAGCCTAGATCAAGGATACCAGCAGAGACTTCCAAAATAAAATATCAAACATGAAAACAATTCATTGAATATTGCAGTGTAATGTTTTTTTCTTAAGAAATCAACTATTTCTAGTTTTCATCAATGCTATTTAAATAAAATAATCCTTCTAATCATTTATTGATTCGTTAAATAAATTTTTATAATGCTTTTTAAATATTTGACATCCTCCTCCACTGCCCCGTCCTCAATAATAATAACTTCAATTTGAGGTGATGGTATTGTCAGTATTTGAATACTGTCATCATCACTATCATCATTACTGATTATTTCTATATTCCTCGGAAGGGCATGTCCTCATATAAGCGATCATCGTTTTTGACACAGAGTCGACCAAAGGCCCCCTCCGTACCAGATTATCTGATGTATACGACAGTCCATCTTCTGTGTAGTAGATCTCCATTATATCATCTGTAGTATCTTCGCTACTGTTAAAAAGAAGGAACTCTTCTTCAGATTCTGTTGAACTCAACACGTCCCATATGTTCTCTCCCTATTGGACATACTTGGGCGTGTTCTATAAATGTAATAAACAGGATTACTTAATATTTTTCATTATATCCATAATTTTCATGTCTAAAATCCATCAATTAGCTAGATATCTAAGTTTTGAAATTTTTGTAATGCAGATGGGACGAGATTTAGTGTCATTGATAAAAGCCTGTATGAGATTTAATGTCTTAAGTGAAACCTGGAAAAAATCTTCCCAAGAACTAAGTTTTTCAAAGAAAATTAAGGGGATGAGGTTGAACCATGGAAAGAGCAGAAATAAAGATATGTCAAACTTAAAACTAACACAAATTACTATGGATACATAAATGACAACTAAAGCCATCAGAAGTTTTAATTCATTATCATGTCAAATTAGAAGAAACAGTTAATGCCACAAATAAAATTGGGGTCATCACTTGAAACTGTTTTTAATAATAGAATGACGCATTCATTTTATGAAAAAGCCCTCGAATTTGTTATAAATGTTTCATAGGGGGAGGGGACTTTGAAGGCTATATGTAAATGAAAGAAGTCTTATAGCTTACAAACTGTTCTGTACTTCTAAATAACATTGGTAAATTTAATTATTGAAAGAGGTGTGTCGTTGTTCTCATATATTATTTGATTTTTGATGGTTTTTACTTCAGTGCATATTGATGATGATTATCTTTAGTGAAGTCTCCGGTCCTTCAAAGGCAACAGTTATTGTACAATATAATCAAGTTGATGTCCCATAAGGTGCTGATGTAATTAATGTAAGTTTAAGTTTTATTTTATATTTCTCGTTAAAGATTTTACTTTTACTTTCAGAACCCCGTAATGAAATCTACACTCCTGTATGATTGGGTATATTAATTTGAAACTTTCAGGAAATGTTAAACGAGAAGAAACGTGAAATAAAAATTTTTATAAAGTATAGTGGCGTTTACAATAAAATCATATGACCGTACATTTCTATGGCTCAATGAAATGTAATCTGATAGGTAAATTTAGAACAGAGATTTAAATTTTTTCTGTCATTGTGAAATTAAGAGCTGAAATGGAAGCTTTTTTCATTTTCTTTAGTAAAATTCAGAATTTAGCTAACTTTTCCCGTTCTTTAAGAAAATCCAGATGAGAACTTGAACGTTTTTAGTCTTCTTCGAGAAAACTCAGAATTAAAGTGTAGCTCCTTATCTTCATGGTGAATATTCCCGAACAAAGTATAACTTTTTCTATCTTCTATGATAGATTTGGAATAGAACTTTAAATTTTTTCATCTCTTTGAGAAAAATTTGAACTGAAGTGGAACCTTTTTATTTTCTCAGGAAAAAATAAGAATTTATCTGTAACATGTTTCTTTTTCATTGCTGAATTGCTTGGTGTTGGGATATACATGAAGTTGAAAAGTAATGTATGACATCTCGGGCATACTGGATCTGAAAGTGTAATTTCAGAGAAATTCATTAACCATTTAGGGTTAACTTACCTTATTAGGGATGATCAATTAGGGTTCTCCAACATGCTGAACCTGAAAGTGTGTTCCTTGACATTCTGAATCTGAAAGTGTGATTACAGAAAATTCTTTAACCTTTTAGGGTTAACATACCTTTTTAGGGATGATCATTTAGGGTTCTCCAACATGATGAACCTGAAAGTGTGTTCCCTGACATGCTGAATTGGAAAATGTGATTTCAGAAATATTCTTTAACCTTTTACGTTAACTTACCTTTTTAGGGATGACCATTTAGGGTTCTCCTCTCTGGCTCAAATGTGAAACGTTGGTTAAAAAAGTCCAGCTTTGGATCGAAAAATAAGCCATTTGCGTAAAAATTGAACTAATAAAGGTTGTTTGACCGTAAAATCTAGTTTTTGTAAGAAAATACATTTCTTTGGCTCAAATGTGAAACGTTGGTTAGAAAAATTCCAGCTTGGGATCGGAAAGTAAACTATTTCCGTAAAATCTGAACTACTAAAGGTTTTTGACCGTAAACTCTAGTTTTTTGTAAGAAAATACATTTCTCTGGCTCAAATATGAAACTTTGGTTAGAAAAATTCCAGCTTTGGATCGAAAAATAAACCATTTCCGTAAACATTGAGCTAACAAAGGCTTTTTGACCGTAAACTCTAGTTTTTGTAAGAAAATACATTTCTCTAGGTTAAATGTGAAACTTTGGTTAGAAAAAAGTTCAGCTTTGGATCGAAAAATAAGATCTGTTCTCGGTCGGATGTGATCTGTTTTCGGTCTGATAAGATCTCTTTTCGGTCTGATTGATCTATTCTCCATCTGACCTGATCTGTTCTTGGTTTGATCTTATCTGTTCTCGATCTTATCTGATCTGTTCTCGGTCTGATCTGATTTATTTTTGGTCTGACTGATCTGTTTTCGGTCTGATCTGATCTGTTTTTGATCTTATCTGATCTTTTCTCGGTCGGTCTGATAAGATCTATTTTTGGTCGACTGATCTGTTCTTGGTCTGATCTGATCTGATCTCGGTCGGATATGATCGATTTTCGGTCTGATAAGATCTTTTTTCGGTCTGACTGATCTGTTCTCGGTCTGATCGGATCTGTTCTTGGTCGGATATGTTCTAGGTCTGATCTGATCTGTTCTCCGTCTGATATGATCTGTTCTGGGTCGGATATGATCTGTTTTTGGTATGATAAGATCTGTTCTGGGTCGGATATGATTTGTTTTTGTCTGATAAGATCTGTTTTCAGTCTGACTGATCTTTTCTTGGTCTGATCTTATCTGTTCTTCGTCAGATATGATCTGCTTTAAGTCTGATAAGATCTGGTTTTGATCTGACTGATCTACTCTCCGTCTGATATGATCTGATTTCGGTTTGATCTTATCTGTTCTCGGTCTGATCTGATCTGTTCTTGGTCTGACTGATCTATTCTCGGTCTGATAAGATCCTTTTTCGGTCTGACTGATCGGTTCTCGGTCTGATTGGATATGTTCTTGGTCTGACGTGATCTATTCTCGGTCTAATCTGAACTGTTTTCGATCCGATATGATCTGTTCTCGGTCTGATCAGTTAACATTCTGATCTGATCTGTTTTCAGTCTGATCTGATCTGTTTTCTGTCTGATCTGATGTGTTCTCAGTCTGATCTGATCTGTTTTCGGTTACATATGATCTTTTCTCGGTCTTATCTGATCTGTTCTCTGTCGGATATGAAGCGTTTTTTATCTGATATGATCTGTTCTTGGTCTGATCTGATCTGTTTTCCGTCTGATCTGATGTGTTCTAGGTTTGATCTTATCTGTTCTCTTTCTTATCTTATCTGTTCTCAGTCTGATCTGCTTTTGGTCTAAGATCTTTTCTTGGTGTGACTGATCTGTTCTTGGTCTGATCTGTTCTCGGTCAGATATGATCTGTTCTTTGTCTGATCTGATCTGTTCTCGGTTTGATCTGATCTGTTCACGGTTTTTTCTGATCTGTTCTCGGTCAGATATGATCTGTTTTTGGTCTGATAAGATCTGTTTTCGGTCTGACTGATCTGTTCATGGTCTAATCTGATCTTTTCTCGGTATGATCCGATCTGTTCTCGGTCTGATATGATCCGTTCTCGGTCTTATCTGATCTGTTATCGGTCTGATCTGATCTGTTCTCAATTTGATCTGATCTGAACTTAGTCTGATAAGATCTTTTTCAGTCTGACTGATCTGTTTTCGGTCTGGTATGATCTATTTTCTGTCTGATATGAACGGTTCTCGGTCTGATCTGATCTATATTCTTTCTGATAAGATCTGTTTTTGGTCTGACTGATGTGTTGTCGGTCTATTATGATCTGTTCTTGGTTTAATCTGATCTGTTATCGTTCTGATATGATCTGTTCTTGGTCTGATTTGATCTGTTCTCGGTCTGATCTGCTCTATTCTCAGTGTGATCTGATCTGATTTGATCTGTTCTTGGTTGGACATGATATGTTATCGGTCTGATATGACCTCTTTTTGGTCTGATAAGATCTGGTTTCGGTCCGACTGATCTATTCTCGGTCTGATTTGATCTGTTCTCGGCATTATCTGATCTGTTCTCGGTTGGATATGATTTTTTTTTCGGCATAATAAGATCTGATTTCTGTCTAATATATCTGTTCTTGGTCTGATCTGATCTGTTCTCGGTCTGATATGATCTGTTCTCGGTCGGATATGATCTGTTTTTGGTATGAAAAGATCTTTTTTTGGTCTGAAGATCTGTTCTTGGTCTGACTTGATCTGTTTTCGGTCGGATAAGATCTGTTTTTGGTCTGACTGATCTGTTATCGGTCTGATGTGATCTGTTCTGGGTCTGATCTGATTGCTGTTGGTCTGATATGATCTGTTCTCGATCTGATCTGATCTTTTCTCAGTCTGATCTGTCCTTGGTCTGATCTAATCTGTTCTCAGTCTGATCTGATCTGTTTTGTTATCGGTCTTATCTGATCTTTTCTCTGTCTGATATGAAGTGTTCTTGGTCAGATATGATTTGTTCTCGGTCTGATCTGACCTGTTCTTGGTCTGATCTGATCTATTCTTGGTTTTATATTTTTAGTGTATTAGCGAATTTATTATCATGTCTTATATGCAACTTAGTTGTCATAAGTTTCCTATGGTACAATGGTAAGCACACCCACTTGTCACGCTGTAGACTGGAGTTTAATTACCGATCGGAGCAATTTGTTAATACATTTACTTTAAACATAACTGTACAGGATTACTATAGTTAAGTTGGCTATAAAAGTTAGTATAGGCAAGACTTCGTTATTTATTATAAATTAATTAAAAAACTTTTTCCACAAAATAAGTTTTTCAAAGAAAAGTAAAGAACTCCATTAAACAAAAAATGAGCAAAAATATAATCAAATAATATACCAAGCGTGAAACTACCACAAATCAGTATCGATAAATAAATTAAACCCAAAACGAACAGAAATTACAATATATAACCGATTCAACCACAAAACGAGCAGAAACTAACATAAGTTGGACTCAAACCCCCTATGCCTTCCCAAGGCCAGAACATAATTTGCACTTTACAGAAAAAAATATAAATGTATTTACTTTTATAACTTTAATAAATCTCATCAGAGCCCTCAGTGTAAGGGTTGTAAGTTATGCCCTGGGAGCATATAAGGTTTACATAGAAAGTCGTTGTAGAAATTTCAAAGAGAGCTCATTTGATTGGAAATTGGAGTTGCCCTTTTTAATAGTCAAAAGTGAGTGGAGAGTAATTAGCCCCCCCTTCTCAAGCCCACCATTTCCCCAGACACATTAAATAAAAGTTTAAAGATAGCCATTTTGTTCAACGTAGTTGAAAGTTCTGGAAGTTCTGTATTTAAGGATGACAAACCCCCCCCCCCCAGAGTCTCCAGGGCAAAGGTTGTAAGTTATGCCCTGGGGGCATGTAAGGTTTTAATGATAGAGTTGTCGTAAAAACTTCAAAAGGGGCTCATTCAATTGGAAATTGAGAGGGCTACTGCTCTTTTAAATAGTTGAAAGTGATTGGAGGGTAACTAACCCCCCTCTCACGCCCACCATTCCCTCAAACACATCCAATCAAAATTTTCGGATAGCCATTTTGTTCAATGTAAACAAAGTTCTGGAAATTACGTCTTTGGTGATGACACCCCCCCAGCCCTCAGGGCGAGGGTTGGAAGCTATCCCCTGGGGGCATATAAGGTTTTTATTGAAAGCGTTGTCGTAGAAACTTCAAAAGGGCTCATTTGATTGGAAATTGAAAGGGCTAGTGCCTTTTTTTATAGTTGAAAGTGATTGGAGTCAGAGTTCAGAGTTTTTATTCCACAATACATTCACAATCCAATCACAACACTCCTAATCCCCCTCGAAAGGCTCCAAGGCCAGGGATACAAGGGGGAATGAGAAAAAAAATACAATATATCCAAACAACCATAAGAAAGAAATCAATCCCCAAACAACATATAAAATTAAAAAGAGACCATACCTGAGGCCTGGGAGTCATATCGTAGAGAAGACCTACGTATAACAAAACTAAACACTCAGGGGACATCAACTCCACATAAAAAAAAAGAAAAAAAAAAAAAAAAAAAAAAAAAAAAACTATTCTGTTTGATTCTTAACTAAATGTCCTTAAGAATCCTCTTTAAAGTGCCAAACGAGTGACATTTCTGTACTGAAGAAGGCAGGGAGTTCCAAACCTGATGAAAAGCAATGAGGAGATTGAAATCTGACCGCACAGTGGGAGTAGGAGGAATGCAGATATTTATGTGACGAACGAAGGTTATATGGAGCTGAATCAGAAATAAACTTAGGAGTTTTTTGAAGAGA
The DNA here is from genome assembly GCF_049724085.1 of Artemia sp. Qi Xiang Cuo. Lineage (NCBI taxonomy): Eukaryota > Metazoa > Arthropoda > Branchiopoda > Anostraca > Artemiidae > Artemia > Artemia sp. Qi Xiang Cuo. The sequence goes on from NC_142807.1 coordinate 12,887,288, forward strand.
TTTTGGAAAATTGCCATGAAGCTGATGAAAAATAAAAGAAGCACAAGAAAGAATGTAGATAGACTTTAGATTTAGAAGCAGTCTTGGGGAAGAACGATTGGTGTCCATAACCAGACGCCATGCTTTGTTATACATGACAGAAAGCGACCGCAGTGTAGAAGGAAAACTAGACATCAATACTATAGGAAAGGTGTGTCTGAGTTTTCGAATGACACCCAAACTCCGTGAGACCTTAACCCTAATCATGGCTATACGGTGTCTAAACGAAAGGTTCTAATCAAGCAGGATACCAAAAAACCGGACCAACCGACTTTTTGATCTACACAAGGAGCCTTGTGACACCTGAAGTTGTGTCAGTTGAGGGAAAGCTACACCAATTCGAGAAAAAATAAGAAAATGTGACTTGGCAACATTCAAGGCCAAGTAATTCGCATCAAACCAAGAAACTACTCTCTGGAATATTGCCACCAGGTTAGACCTGATATCACATTCCGTCTTCCTTAGAGTCCCAAGAGTGCTGTCATCAGCAAAAGCAAAGAGGCAATCTTCATCAGAAGTAGCATTGGGACACGAAGGAACATCCGGATGACACAGATTGCAGCATACTAAAGGACTGGTGTTCTTGACTGCTGTAATCAGATCATTGACGTAAATAAGAAATAAAACGGGGCCAATAACAGATCCCTGGAGAACGCCATATTCTACTTCAGAAGGGCTCCAGAAAAGCGGATCTATTGAAATAAGTCTACCAGAAAGATATGATTCAAACGAAGAGAAAGCATTTGATCTTATACCAATATACGATAGTTTCCAAAGAAGAAACTTATGAGTCAAAGAAACAAAAGCTTTACGAACATCTAAAAATAAAGCTGCCGGGATAAGGCCAAAATCTATTGCCGAAGGAATGAAATTCAAGATAGATGCGCAAGCATGCTCTGTAGAGTGATTCGCTCGGAATCCGAACTGGAAATCATGGAAAAAATTTTTGACATCCAGAAAATTAAGAAGCCTGAATAGCATAGCCTTCTCAAAAATTTTGCTGAAAGCAGATAGAAGAGAAATCGGCCTTTAATTAGCAGAATCACTCCGGGACCCACCATTATACAGCACTATAACCTTAGCTCGCTTGAGTGATTCTAGGGAATATTCCTTTCTCGAAAGACAGATTGACAAGCTTAGTCAATGGTGACAGAATAGGAGGCAGAACGGCACGGATAACCCTTGTAGGAATTCTGTCTGGTCCAGAAGACGATGAACCTTTAAGGGCATTTACGATCCGAGTTACCTGAAACTCAGGAACAGGGTTCAAGACCATTGACTTTAAACATGGGAGTCCAAGATAGGCTCTGAAATCGCAACGAGGAGTTGTAGAGCTCACAGAGGAAGCAGTCGTCTTTCCTATATTAGCAAAATAAGACGTAAGCTCTAGCTGAACATTTTCTTCTCCTTGGACAATTTTACCATCGACTATTAGCGTTGTTGGAACTAAAGGCGGAGGGGGAGTAGGTCTAAGTACAGAATTAATAATTTTCCATGTCCTCCCAACATCCTTTCCACACTCAGAAGACTTCCGGTGATAATACTGAGACTTGTCCCTCCGACACAGAGAAATACTAACGCCCCTCTTACGCCCACCATTTTCCCAGACACATCCAATGAAAATTTTGAGATTGCTATTTTGTTTGACGTAGTTGAAAGCTCTGGAAATTATGTCTTAGAGAATTACAAACACCCTCACAGCCCTTAGGGTAAGAGTTGTAATTTATGCCCTGGGGGCATATAATGTCTTTATAGGAAGTGTTGTCGTAGAAACTCAAAAAGGGCTCATTCGATTGGAAATTGAAAGGCCTGGTGCCCTTTTTAATAGTCAAAAGTGATTGGAAGGCTTGACATTTTTATAGTAAAGATCGATGTTTAAAAACATTTGACTTTATGTTTAAAAACTAAATTTTGCCATAAGATTAAATCAAAATGCACTGTGTTAATGCTAATTCCCAATAAGGCATATCAGCAGTATCCCAAGAACAAAATTTTCACTTTAGTGAAAATATACAAATGAACGTGGATTGTCAGTTTAATATACATATACTGATATTTGATTTATTTAAGTAATAAATTAAATACATTTATATTTTTCAGTAAAGTACAAATTGTGTTCTGGCCTTGGGAACGCATGGGGGTTTGAGTCCAACTCGTGTTAATTTCTGCTCGTTTTGAGTTTGATTCGGTTATTTATTGTAATTTCTGTTCGTTTTGGGTTTCATTTGTTTATCGATGCTGTTTTGTGGTAGTTTCACGCTTGGTAGATTATTTGATTTTATTTTTGCTAATTTTTGGTTTAATGGAGTTTTTTACTATTCTTTGAAAAAGTTAATCTGTGGAAAAAGTTTTTTTAATTAATTTATAATAAATAACGAAGTCTTGCCTATACTAATTTATATAGCCAGCTTAACTACAGTAAGCCTGTTCAGTTATGTTTAAAGTCAGTGTATTAAAAAATTCCTCCGATGGGTAATCAAACTCCGGTCTACAGTCTGACAAGTGGGTATGCTTACCATTGTACCATAGGAATCTTATGAAAACTAAGTTGCATATAAGACATGATAATAAATTCACTAATACACTAAAAAAATTATATAATTAATTTGTCTGGTTAATTATAAACGGGGATAATGTATTGACATTCTTAGCTGCTTGACTCTCTGAAAAGTCGTCTCTTACTATTCAAACCAGGAAAAGCCCGTAGGCTTTTCCTGTTTATAATATAAAGGTAACTAGAGATAAAGGTATTACGTCAACTATAAGATATGTTGTTGTTATATAAACTGCAACATCTAGCAAAAGACGACTAGCATAAAAGTAAGGAACGAACTTAAGCCTATAAAAAACACATGTTGACTATAAAGAGGAACTTTGATGAAAAGTAAATATTGTATTCTACTATTTGAATTGAATTAGATATAGCTATAAAATTTATATTAAAGAGTAAACTATAGCCAATAGTATTACATAAAGAATCGATATAGTTCATTATAAATGGAGATAAAAGAATAAAAAGAGAGATACGAAAGAATAAACACCAGGAAGCCTACAGTTTTCAATGCAACCACTTATAATGCCTGTAAGAAGACCCAAGAATCAAAAATTTGCAAATGTTGCTAAAGATGATTGTATGAAACCACCTAAACAATTGCTAAAGATGATTGTATGAAACCACCTAAACAATCAAACTTGATAAGACCAAGAGAACGGCGTGAAAAAATTAATTTCACAATGTCAGACAAAGAACAGATCAGATCAGTCTGAGAACAGATCAAATGAGACCGAGAACAGATCAGTCAGACAGAAAGCAGATCTTACTATACTGAGAAAATTTTTTTTATCAGACCGAGAATTGATCAGATCAGACCGAGGACAGATCAGATCAGACCAAGAACAGATAAGTCAGACATAAAACATATCTTATCATGCCGAAAAAAATCATATCCGACCGAGAACAAATAATATCCGACCGAGAACAGAACAGATAAGACCGGGAACAGATCAGATCAGACCGAAAATAGATCAGTCAGACCGAAAACAGATCTTATCAGACCGAAAACAGGTCATATCCGACCGATAACAGATCATATCCGATCAAGAACATATCAGATCAGACCAGACTGAGAATAGATCAGATCAGACCGAGAACAGATCAGATCAGACCAAGAACAGATCATATCAGAACGATAACAGATCAGATTAAACCGAAAACAGATCAGACCGAGAAACTCATCAGTCAGACCGAAAACAGATCTTATCAGACAGAAAACAGATCAGTTCAGACCGAGAATAGTTTATATCAGACCAGACCGATAACAAATCGGTCAGACCTTGAATAGTAAATCTAAGGGACCTAGGAATATCACCATAGAGCTGAAGAAAAGCGAAAGACGCACAGGAAAGAATATAAAGTTTTTTAATATCAAGTAACGGTTTAGTTCCCGAACGATTTACACCCTGGATCACATTTATAGCTTTACTGTAAGTATTCGAAAGAGGTTTGACAAAAGTAGGGAAAGTAGACATTCATATGACTGGACAACAGGAAACATAATCACATTAGAAGCCACACTGACCAGTTGCGCGCAAGCCTGAATGACACCATAACGGGATACAATATTTCTATTTCTGAAACGGCCGGGTAAATACATCAGATATTTACAGCATCTAAAGTAACCACTTCTAAGTCTCCGTAAATAATTTTTTTCTCAGCAAGTAGTGGAATTTAGATAGGGAATTTAATCCTGGAGAGCAAAAACTATTATAAAGCCGAGCTAGACCCTTACGGTTATAACGCCCTCTATTTGGAGATATCTTACCATACGACACATAAATATTTTTTAACGCATTAGTAACCAACTCGGAGCAAGTTTCAGAAATAAACGGGCAAAACGATATACCAAGCCAATTAATATTATTCAAACAAGGTAATGAAATCAAACCAAGGTTTAGTGGAGATACAGAAGTTCTACTATCAAAACACATAAACTCACGCTTTCCCATATTAACAGATAGGCTAATATCACTAAGTAGAGAAGATAGTTTACTGAAATTCTGAGCCAACCCTCGACGAGAAAAACTAAATAAAAGGACATCGTCGGCATATGCAATATAACTTAAACCGATATCGCGAAAAAACACAGTAGGAGATAGATGATTTAAACAAGTAGCAAGGACACATTTAAATATAAAAGGAGATAGAACACCTCCCTGTCTAACCCCTTTCCTAACAGCTACCAAATCAGAAACATGTGACATCCACTTAATACGCACATAAGAATTATCATCCCAATATCGCAATATAGAAATTACTGAATAATTAACTCCGGAACAGGCAAGGTAAAACAAGGCCTGGGCGTGAACAACATTGTCAAAGGCCCCATAAATGTCAAGTTTGCAGCAATAAAATGAACGCTTTTGAGCAAAAGCTTCCTCTAACAACCGGCTGAGCACATGACGTGCTTGGGGGCAGCCAACCCCTCTTCTAAATCCTAATTGAAAAGACGAAAAATCGCACTTAGAAATTATTTCAGGAAAAAGAATGTATTCAAAAATCTTACTCATAAGGCAAGATATAGTAATTGGTCCGTAATTCGAGCATAAATCTGGATCTTTACCTCGTTTAAGTATAGGCGTGACACTACCAGAAAGAAAACTATCAGGAACTAGAGATTGACCTATACAAATCTGAAATAATAACTGCAGGTGTAACAATGGGCAATCATTAGCAAAATTCCTAAAACATAGGCCATCGCAATCAGGAGAATTAGAAAAAGGAAAAATGTTTCTAAGTAGATTAGAAAAATGTTTTTGAACATGCTCGTTGAATACGGAAAATTTGTCAATATAATGGTGCACAAAATTCAAAAGGTTTAATATCGACTGAACTGGGGGAATACACTTACTGCTATTGATAACTCTATTCCAGGTCATTTTACTACTTGGAGCGTCCCACGCGTTCAGCCTTGCATTACGTAAACAGGATTTGTATTCTTTCTTCGTTTTTTGCTTGACTGTAAACCCAGTACCGGAAGAAGTTCGATCGCAAGCGTTCCGCAGTCGCAACCAAAACTTTGCACGGTTCTTTGCTCTTTTCACATACCATTTTGAATGGGGACCCTTAAAGTGGGCTTGAATATCAGGAGGCTCAATTAGGCACGAAATAGGGAGATAGTCATGACTGATTTTATCTTCATCGACAGACACCTCAGATTTAATTAGACTGAACTTAGACACAATAATATGGTCGAAGTTGGATTTAACAGAGCATCGATTATTAATGTAAGTATAAGCCAGGTTCTTAGCAGCGACATGATAGACACTTTGAAGAGACTCTAGCAGGAATTAAGAGCGATCAGATGAGGTCAATACGTCAGTATTTATATCCCCGGCTAGGATCCAATCAACATTTTTATCTGCAAATTTTGTATTTGGAAGATTGCACGGGAGATACACATTTACAAAAGCCATGTTGTTACACTGGATTGCTAAAATATTAGCATCAGAATAAATTGTATAGGCTGATATTCTGTCGAATAAAGATGGTGGTACCGCCGGAAGGGTGACCGCGGGTTTTTTTTGCTTCTCGAATAAATATATCATGGGTAGCAGACCGTCTTAAACTGGTCGAATTAACGTTAGAAAGTAGATGGTCCGGTAAGAATACAACGTCAAAATTTAGCAACTCGTCAATTAGCAGATCCTTATCTTTAGCACCATTAATGTTCAAAGAAATAATACTTAAGACTGAAGGAGAAGTCATCATTATGTCTAGGCAAGCGCTTTCCTCAATACCGAGCATTTTAAACTAAGAAAATCATGTTTTCCTCCGCAATTGGCGCACTTAGGAGCAGCTGAGCAAAGCTTCTCTGTAGTTGTTTCGTGAGGCCCAGCACAGCGGGATCATTTGGGTAAATCAGGACAACGTGAGCATCTAGCAACAGTGTGATCTAACCCTTGACACCTGAAACAGCGACGCGGTAATTCTTGATAGACTTCAACACGAAAAAGCTCATACCCAAGTCGGAGATCATGGTTAATTGCATTTTTGAGTGTCCTATTTTTATAGCACGCGCTAATCCCAGTATACTTTCCATTAGAGATGATTCTGTTACGTTTTCAGGGATACCCCGATCAATACCGAGTGCTTTGTTGTCAAGGACCTTGGTTTGAACATTAGGTAGGCTCTTAGAGGCTGAGGCCGCAAGGCATACGGCTGACTGTCTATCTCGAGCAACTATGATCCATTTTTTATTCTGAACCTCAAGTTTTAGACTTAGAATCCCTTCGTGACCTTCAAGCGTATCCACGTAGGTTTATTTTTAACTGAAGGTAAACCTCATCTGAAGCACCTTTAAAGTGCATAATTTTCTTAATTTTTTTTTATTCAAAGTAATTAAGATATACTTTTGCCACGAAAGAATATTTTCATAGAGAAGTAGAGCTACATTGAGCTGCAGATTGACAGAACTAAAGTCAAATAATTTTTCAAGCGTAAAACTACCAGTAGTAATCAAGGTTATACTTTGCTCTTTCTATGTTCCTTGCTGTATTATTTGTGGCCTTTACGTTCCCTGACACCTTTCCATGGCAGATTACCAGACTAGTTATTAGGCAGTGTATAATGTGGTCAAGCATGTTTTGAGAGTTTGGTCGTAATAATGTAATGTAGTCAAACAGGTTTTTTTCTGTTTTTGTTGTCAATTGCACAATGAATGTACGTCATGAGATCACGTGTACATTCTTAAAAAACTGATATGATATAAAGTAGTCAAACATGTTTTGGGGGCATGCACGAAATTATGTAACTCAACCGAACTGGTTATTCAAGGTAACACCCATTTTTTTTGGGGGTCAAACAGAGAGAGAGTGGAGGTTACTCCATATAAAGTAACTTGATTAGTAGTTTTTTTTTAAACTTGGCAACGTATAAAGTACTCAAGAAAAAACCCTATGAAATGTTCATACGCTACATTCCAATTTTTATTATATTTTAAAACATTGGTTATAGTACACTACATATTATTTACTTTGAAAACAATGCATTCTTAAATTTTCAATGTGAGTATACTTTCATTATTTATTTACAAAAAAAAATAATAAAAAAAAACGTTTTAATTTTATATTAAAATTTAAGGGGGACTTAGCCCCTGACCAATAAACACCAACAAGCATGAGTATAGTAAAAACGTATACCGAAGGGGTAAAATATAAATTAAACATACACACAACAGGTGAACTTGACCGAGCCCTCCATTTTGAAACATATTAGAGGCATAAAGTAATATAAAAACAACCTTAAAAGGAACTACCTTCAAGTCATTGTAAACCTAAACCAAATAAATAAGAGGGCAAAAGCTTCCAAGACTTTAAGACAGAGCAGTAACAATTAACACCAAATAACAAAAGGAAATGCCATTGAATAATTAATACTGTTATAAAGACATGCAGACAGAAGCGCCACACATTCTTATTCAAAAAATAATTAACGCATATAAAAAAAAAATAACACCCCCGGCTTAAAATACATTTAAATTTGTGGTATCTAAGTCACATGTTTTGGCCCAAGAACTCAACCTTGAAAAAAAAAACAGACGTGAGATAAATTATAACTTGTAAAAATAAACCCGTAAAGTGAGTCGAAATCTAGAATAATATAAGAAATAATGAAGAAAATATAAATTTGAATATCCTAAAATCAAATGAAAAGCACGCATATAAATATCTTAATCCAAAGCGCACATCAGGGACCAATAATAGGTGAACCATCTTAAACGAATTGCAAGCCCCATATTGACAGAGTTAACCAGCCGCGAGAATAAATCAATAACTTCACCATGTGTAAGAAGAGGAAAACACCCCTGTTTATGAAAATTCCTAAAACAAGAGTTCTAGCAAATATACCCCTTCTTGTCTCGTGACTGGAGAGCCAAACTGTAGCTTTGGTAACAATTTTTAAACAATCAAGAATGATAATGAAACTTGTGCGAACAAAAATGTCTGTTTTTTTTGAACTTTCACTTAATTTCACTAGAAAAGAATAATTTGCATCAAAGAGAGGAAAATTGAGAACCAGGTACGCAAGCATTTGGAAGCATTACAGCCAGAAGGAAGATTCTCTTGATTGGCTAGTCGTGAAGAGGCACGCTCTTAATGACGAGCGGAGTAGCCACCGAAAGGTGGCTACTTCTTACCAGGCTGAGATACAGAATATTCAACTCTTCGAAACCTGAACAAACAAAGAAACACAAATGGAAAATATTACTGATGTTTTGCCAATGTTAAAATGAAAAAGCCAGCTGCGATTATTAATAATTTTACACCCCATTAAGCCAAGTACAGCGCTTGATTTGGCCAAAGCCTGCTTCATCATATGTTATTCATAATATCATAATTAGCAGTATGTTATTAACGAAAAGTTTACAGTGTCGCAAAATAGTATTCTGAAAGTCCAAAATATAGTAAATTCATTGAGGCACATATAAATTTTAACTGAAACTAACCGAGATGCATCAAGTATATATATCAAAGTGGAATTAATCGAGGAATATACACTTCACGTCTATGGTATAATTAAATAGTGTATAATTTACAAGTTACCCTTGGCTTCTCTCATAATGGCTGCAACGGGCTATATATAAAACGGCTATAGCTATAATAGGCCAATTATCTCTTTACCTTAACAATATGGAAATAATATCATGTTTTGAATATACATTGGCTTAAAAAGACCTCACAAAAAAAAACAACTCAAGTATAATAAAGGGTTTTAAAACAAGCCTCTACAAAAAATAAACCGATGAAGAAAATAAAATTTTCAGTAATATTTAGCAGTAAAAAGAAGGAAGGTAAAGGAATTAATAATAGGAGCACTTTTAAGCCATTATGCAGATCGCGCCTTAATGAGCAATAAAATTTTCGCCTTTAAACAAGAGGAGGGCAAAATTGGACCTCTTAAGCATTTATCCAACAAAATGGAAAAAGGGTATTGTTTTTTTCATGCTAAATTTTGCCTTCTTTTTAAGGAAGAGGATTCATGCAATTACCCTCCCTCCGAAAAGAGATCAAGATGGAACGAACCCACAGTGATGCAAGCTGCAAGGGCTTCCATCATCAAATATGCTGGTTCAATTATACATGCTCTGAACCAGCCAATGACCACGCAACTTTTAATGCCAGGAGCCTCTCACGCCAGTGTTAGCTCTGCGCAAACCTCTACGCAGCCTGGGAGGAAATTGAAAATAGAGTGGGAGGCTTCTCATAATGCCTCAGCCCAGTCTACTCAAGATCGTTATGTTGACCCCCTTCATGATTTGCCAGGGACTTCAGGTGTAGAAGCCCAGTCAGAATTTTTAAGTATATATAAATTTTTTTTCTTTCCGTATTTTCAAAAATAAGGTAAATTTTCTCAAGCACATAACTTTTGATGAGTAAAACTAAAATTTGTTTCTAAACTATTTTATAATAATCCTATTTCATTTTCTTTCATTAACCAAATTAGCAGTATATAAAAGAATGGTTATAACACTGAAGTAGCAAATGGCTTACCATACATTTCTATAGAACCTCACCTGTAACTTTTTTTTTAAGCAAGATATTTTCTAATGCAATAATCCAACATTTTTTTGAAGTAAGTAACTTTATAAAAAACAATTCACTATTTTACATTTGAGGATTGAACAATCATTTTTAAAATGGATTTATCTTTTGCACTAAGCTTTTGCGTGTATCCGGTTCATATCAAATGTCCCATCAGTACGCTTGAATTTTTAATCCGACGGGTATAAAATTTGAATTTTAATCGCTCCTTGCAAAGTGGGGTTTCATATAACAGGATGTTTATATCTTAGATAAGATATTAACAAAGGAAAAATCGCATAAATTGTTTCCACAGCGCATTTCTATCTGACGCTGTTTCTGCAGCACGTTATAGGCTAATGGAATATAGGCTAAGGGGTTAGAAACGCAATTTCAACCTGTAAGAATATTTCAGCGTGTGTGTGTGTGCGTGTGTGTGTGTGTGCGTGTGTGTGTGTGCATGCATGTGCGCGTGTGTTATTAGCAAAATTTGTAATTTATTATGCATTGTTTTGTAAATAATGCTATAAGCAAAAATTTGTAATTTATTATGCATTTGTTTGATAAATTCGAATCCAATTAAGAAAAAAAAATTGATTCATAAAAAAAGAAAAAAAAAAGAAAAGTGTACTATAATTTTGATAAGAATCTCATCAAAGAAAAAAAAACTTAATCCCTTAATTTTCTATTTTCAGGGGGAAGCTGTGACAAATTATACCTTCCGCGGTCCGGGACTTAAAAGTATCATGGGTAATTGTCCCCTCTCACCAGATGATGATGTTAGTGAAGGTACGTTATTTGATATCCCCCTGGATTTTCAATTTACAGCTGAAGAAATGGATAGTCTTATGCAAATTGTAAGGTCTAATTCTTCCGGGGACACTTTTAACGACAACTTTACTATTAGTGAATTGGATCCTGTACAAATAGGTACAGAACATGAAAATAGTGCTATGTCCCCGGAATTGCGTGAATTTTATTTGTTAGAGTCTGCTCTAAGTCACATACAAACATATAGGGTAGATTTTAACCCTCCCGAGGAAAACGTGATTGACGGAGGCATTATTTTAACTGACCCTGTGAATGTTCTCCATAGCTACATCGACAGAATTTGAGCAAAAATTGAGATTCAGATTCAGACATGGGGGGGGGCCACGGGGGGGGTAGAACCTCGGTGAATCAAAAATTTTATTTACAAAAGGGGACGTCCGGGGATATTTTTTATTTTAATTTTTCAACTGGCAACCAGACTTTTTACCCAGGTCTAAATGAATTTGAAGACAACTTTTTCAACTGGGTAAATAAACGAATATCAACTTTGGACGCGTTTAATGAGAGGGGAAGTGGGTCCACCATTTTATATATTGAACACATGGATCTGAATCTCAGTAGATTTAAAAAAAACTTTATTTTAAGAGGGGCGGGGGGTAACAAAATAAAATGCCACCCAGATTTGACGACTACAGGAGGGGTTCAGGGATTCAGATTTGAAACAGGATTGCAAAGTTCTAAGTACGCTTTTTTAGTGGCAGGCCGTAAAAACATAAAACAAAGATTCGACAATGGAAAATTTCGATAGCCTTGCTCGCAATGGTGGAGAAAACTTCCCTGAAGTAAATTTTGACTGTTTAGAGGGGAAGTATCCGGTGTCCTTGAAGGAAATAAGCATATTCTATAAATAAAATGAAATTCTTGGGGTGGGGGTGGTTGTTCTCCAGTATGACACTGAATTTGTAGATGGGGGAAAGAAACCAAATAAAAAAGGGGTTTTGTATTCGGTGAGGACACCGATGGTGGAAAATGATAAAAATTGGGTATGGGTTATTTACGAGCCTCCCAGAGATGTAAATTCCTATGGTCATTTTTTCCCCGTTACAGCAATAAGTCGACTCCTATCCCAAGGTGTGAAGAAAGGAGAATGTTTCCATTGCCCCATGTGCCTTTCCCCATTTCGAAATGAACAAACATTCTCGGATCACATGGGGCATTGCAAAATTCATGGGAATCAAAGAATTGAAATGCCGGCAGAAGGCAAAGACACTTTACAATTTAAAAATTTCCAAAATTCCCTGCTACAAGTTGATAAAGTGTCTATGGATTGTGAAACAAGATTGGTTAAGGCATCGGATCCATCAAGGCCAAATATAGTCAAGGAACACAAACTAGTTGCATGTTCCTACGCACATGCTCGTCGCGATTCCAACAGTAAAATGCAGTTGGAAGAGTTTTTTTGGCTATGGATTAGGAGGGCAGCATTGAAAAGTTATTGATATCTTTAATAAAAACAGCAAATGGCGCAATTTCACGATTACGTCACACCAACTACCAAATGACATTGTCAGATAAAGAGCAACTGGCATTAGAAAAGGGGACGATTTGCTGGGTTTGTAGAGGTGTTCTTGCCCCAAAAGACGCGGTGCAGGATCACAATCACCTTATTGATCCCAATTCAGCGGGAAAAAGTAACTTTCGGGGGTGGGCTCACAATTCATGTAATTTAAAAATTAAACAGCAACTTTTTCTCCCGGTTTTTATACATAACTCTAACTACGATCTGAAGTATGTGCTACCAGCATTGGCACGTCTTCAAAGAAATGGAACAGTGGATGATGATGCATGGGTGATAGACAGCTTTACCTACAATATCAGACCATAAATCATCGGAAAAGCTGCTTGTTTTGAAATTTATTCGGAAACTTGTTGAAGACGACGTTGAGTACAAGAATAAAATTCGCTTTTTACATTCATAGAGTTTTTTCCCCAAATTGGTCACTAAATTAATTCAAGTGCAGGGAACCGATGACGGTTACAATGCTTTCCCTCTTCTCTAGCGACAATTTCCAAATGATTTATATGATTTGTTGACGGTCAAGGGCACATATCCTCATGACTATTATTGTTCCATGTCGAGATTCACCCGGGAAACTGTTCCTTCGATTCAATCGTTTTACAATAGTCTTCACGACCGTAGTTGCACCCCCGATGAATACAGTTTTGCTAAAAACGTTTGGGCAGAGGGAGGGTGTAAAAATGGGTTTGACTACTGCAAGCTGTATTTGTCGAGTGACGTGTTAACTCTTTTAGACATTATGTGTAAAAATACGGAAAAAATATATGACTAATTTAATCTTGATTTGGGCTATTATTTTTCATCTCCTGATCTTGTGATGGACCTCTTCTAAAAATTAGTGGGGAAAAAATTGGGATAATCACAGACATTGATCAGCACCTGTTCATTGAAAAGTCAATGAGGGGTGGTTTTGTTTTTCACGGGGATCGTATCTTAGAAACTGATCCAACAGGAGAGAAGACGGGGACAAAATCGGATGCAGTTTTCCTTGATATGAATTCTCTCTACCCCTCTGCCATGTCCCATTATGCGCTACCTTGCGGTGACTGTAAATGGCTCAATGATCCTCAAGCTCCCCATTTCCCCAACATTGGCGACGACAGTGTTGAGGAGAATGGACCGGTTGGATGATTTTTTGAAATTGATGGAGAGATACCAGTCAAACTTCACGATTCAGGAAAGGATTTTGTTTTCTCATGCATCAATAGACCTGTGACTAAGGACTCTTTGAGCCCCCGCCATAGGCGTTTAGTCGAGGTGGACGGATTGCATTAGTCACCTTCAAAACAAAAACTTATTGCTGATCTTCTGCCGAAAAAACATAGTTTTACATCATTTAGCTTTAAAATAGATGTGCAACAACGGTTTCTACGTCACAACGGTTAACAGAGCGCTCCTGTTTAGTCAAAAACCATATCTGAAAACGTTTGTTGACACTTTTGTCAACAAACGTTCTGCAGCGCAGACGAAAGCCGAAAAAGAAATTTATAAACTCATTTTTAATTCGGCTTTCGGCAAAATGTTTGAGAGTGTTCGCAATAGGAATCGTTGTGACGTCGTGACCCATCCCGAATTAGATTTATAACATTTTGCTAGTACACAGTACCCTTCTGACATAAACATGTGCTCGGCCATGGTACTTTTGAAGTAGAAAAAAAGACGCATAGTTCTACATAAAAATATTGTTGCTGTTTCTATTCGTCTGGAGACCCCAGTATAGCTAATTTTGTAAATTGTCTACAATGAAATTCGAGTACAGGGGCTTGAGAAGGGGCAAGTAGAGGTCTGCTACGGGGACACGGATTCTCTATTGTTATAATTAAAAACCCGAAATCTAATTGATGATTTGGCGCACGGTGAAATTATTAGCTCACGGATGGACCACTCCAATTGGGATGGTCTTTACCCAGAGCTAGTGAAACGGTGGCACCAAATCAGCTTTTATTTTTTAAATCTGAAACGGGAAGCGACATGATTTCCAGTGGTATGTTTGTAAGTCCGAAGGTGTACTTTATACAGACACATGACGAGGAAATCAAGAAACGATGCAAAGGAGTATTCACGCGCTATGTGGATAAGAATTTCAACTTGGAAATTTATAGGAATTGTATTGTTGAAAATACAATTCCACGAGCCAAATTGTTGGCAATTCGCTCTCTCAACTATAGAAACTTTACTGTAACTATAGAAAAAATTGCCATGAGTACCATCTCTGACAAGGTCTATGTTTGTCAAGACGGTCTGACTACCCTCCCTCTTGGTCACTATTTAACTTCAGACCGGGCCGAATGTGTTATCCATAGGGAAAGTCTCGGTTTAAATAAAGTCCTGTAAATTATTTCCTAAAACCTTTGGGGGGGGGGGCCTCGCGGCCTTTGGAGGGGGGGAGGGCTCGCGGCCCGGGGGAGGGGGAGCCGACCGCCAGCGCGGGGGGCGCACCGCCACTATCAAAATTATCTTTTTTTTGACTTAGAGCAGTTTTTTTTTGTAAATGTTTCATTAAAAAAAAAGTGATATTTTTTTTCAAGTGCTTTAATCTAATGTTGTATTTTTTTCGCTATAAATAAACAAAAAAAGTGAATTTATTTAAGTGTTTTTTCTCTGTGTGCCTATGTAAATGTTGTATTTTTTTATAAATAAATTACAAAAAAGTGTATTTTTTTATGTTTAATGTGCTTTTTTTTCAATGTATTGTTACTTTTTTTTCTATGCATATAATAAAAGAAAAATATGATTCTTTGCGCCCCCCGCCAGCGCGGGGGGCGCACCGCCACTATCAAAGTTATCTTTTTTTTACTTAGAGCAGATTTTTGTGCTTTTGTAAATGTTTCATTCAAAAAACAGTGATATTATTTTAAGTGCTTTAATCTTATGTTGTATTTTTTTTCTATAAATAAACAAAAAAAAGTATTTATTTAAGTGTTTTTTCTCCGTGTGCCTATGTAAATGTTGTATTTTTATTATAAATAAATTTAAAAAAAGTGTATTTTTCCATGTTTAATGTGATTTTTTTTCAATGTATTGTTACTTTTTTTTTCTATGCATATAATAAAAGAAAATATGATTCTTCATTCGTCTTCTTCTTCTTCTTCTTCTTGAACAGAGTAGTAGTAGCAGTAGTAGTAGGGAAATTATTTAGTCATTAGACAATTATGGTCTACAGTTAGTTGTCCAGGTGAACTGTTGAAGGGAACATGTATCAATTTAAAACACCATTCAGATCGTTTCTGTGTGGGCCCTCAATGTCGGGCAAAACAACACTCTTAACTAAAATAATTAAAAATTGCGATAAAATGTTTGTGGAAAAGCCGAAAAAAATCTACTATTGTTACCGTATTTTGCAGGAGTCATACGATAAAATAAAAGCAATTGCTGCCACCACCATGGGATTGGTGCAGATACAATTCATACAGGGACTTGATGTTTTCAGCATTATTGAACCAAACTCTTGGCTGATCATTGACGATCTGGCTGAATCTATTGAACAATGGTCCAAGCAAATGCTGCAATTGTTCACTGTTCGCTCTCATCATGAACAGATTTCCGTTACTCTGGTTCTACAAAATCTATTTCATCAGAGCAAATGTATGCGAACACTTGCTTTGAACTTCACCTACTATATCATATACAGAGTTGTTCGTGATTCTATCTCGCTAATAACCATCAATAAAAAAATCTATCCAGGTGCAACTAAATTTTTGCTCTCACCATACAATCAGGCACCTAATAAACCGTACGGTAATATCCTATTGGACCTTAATCAAAATACAGCCGAGAATCTGTGTGTACTAAAAGATATTTTCGACAACGAAATAACAGTATATCTCCCTGTGAACACTAAAAAGACCTATTAGTCACTATCATGACACTGAAGAAACTACATGAAAATAGACATTTGTTTAAGTTCTAAGCACTTCAAAACCTCAACTTAGAAAAGCAATACTCAAACACGGTATTGACAATGATTTCATTAATCTAATATCTGAACTTTGTTTAAATTTGACCGAGGGTAATGTTCAACTGCCAGAAGTAGTTAAGCAACAGGCAAAACAACATCGTTCCATTGTACGTACATTGGCCTCTAAAAAGAAAGGAAAGAATTTTAAAAGGAAACAACTTCTCCTTGCGGGCGGTAGCTTTTTCACACTTTTACTGCCAATAATTGCATGATTTGTAAAAAGTTTTCTCTAGTTAGAATGGCAAAACCCTATAAATTGACTCCAATAGAACTCGCTCTCTCACCAGTGGAACACTTTGAGAGCAATCTGAGTAAATTCCTTGACAATAAAAATATTGAGGATGATAAAAAACTGCTTTTACTTCAAGATGCACTTCGCCGAGTGGACAAACACAGGTCCTATCAATCGAAGCCCACTGCTGCTGCTGCTGCTGATCCCAAAAAAGAATCATCTTCTCAAGAGTCTGCTGCTGGAACACAATTAAAGAAGGAGGAATTGGATTAATTTGTATTTAAATTTGTAAATCTAAGGCCCAGCTAATATCGTTAAAAACTTGCACGACTCCTAATCTATCTTTTGGAAAGTGGTCAAGATCATATTCAAGTTGAGAGCAATGGGGAAGGGATTATAATTCAGAGCAAGAGCTATAATCTACTTGATTTAATGTATGATACGATTACATATCATAAAGGACTATTATCATTTGACACTCATCTATACAACTTTCTAAATAAAATTAAACTTCCCCAAAAGTCTTATTGGCAATAGACAAATTCTAAAAAAATTAAATGAACATTCATTATTATTATCATCATAAACAACATTGGCACCATTAAAATATGAACTTGAAAAAGAAGAAGATTTTAAATCAATTTTGGAAAATACTAGCACACCGCTGATAGCTAGACAAAAGCGAAGACGTGTCAATTCATCGTCACCATTACCACCACCACCATCACCACCAACAGCCAGTATACAAAAGGGTAGCGGTAGCTACATAACGTGTTTACGTTCAAAATGGTTGAAGTTCTGAAAGGTGTTTATAAAAATATTGGTGAGGCGGGGAATTTAAGTTCCCCAACCACTCTTTCCAAAGTCACTGGTGTTCACACTAAACGTGTACAAGATCATCTACAAAATGAATCAAGTTACACTCTGCATAGAAATCATAGACTTTGTGCCAATCAATATCGAAAAACTAAAGCCTTTTTCCCATTGGATATAATGCAAGCATATCTCTTGACACTATATGAGATTCAACGACGTCACAATATGCCGTACAAGTACATTCTACTTGAAATCAGTGTTTATAGTAGCTATGAATATGAGATCCCATTGAGATCAAAGAGAGGTGTTGACGTTGCTCAGGCCATTGAAAATATTCTCGAACAGGATTCATGTAAAAAAATTCAAACGGATCGCGGTAGTGAATTTGTTAATCCTCATGTTGCAAAAGTACTAGAGAAATATAGTACACTGCTCTATCATAGTCACTGTCCTAAAAAGGTTGCAATAGCCGAACGATTGATAAGAACTATTTAACTTTTAATTTCAAGATATTGTAAATTGTAAAATAAACAGGCTTTTATTCATGGTATAGCTAAAATCATGTTGATTTATAATCAACGACCTCATCGATCATTGTCTAATTCTGCGCCAACGGAAGATCTTGATTTTGATCATGATACAATTGACACCTTTCTTAAAGAGTATTCAAGTGAAACGATTGTCAAGATGAAAAATAAATTGAATGTTGGTGATACTGTTCGAATTAATAGAACAACTAATGTTTTTGAAAAAGAGAATTACTTGTGGCCCACGGAACTTTTGAAAGTGGAATAAATCCAAGACACTAAAACCTTAATTTATTGCATGTGTGATACTAAAGATGAAAAGATTCTCGGTGGCTCTTATGACTATGAACTGGAAAAAGTTAAAAATGCTAGTGAAATCTAGCCAATTGAAAAGATATTTAAGACACGTACTCACAGGGGTAAGAAACAGTTACTTGTTCGGTGGCTAGGATACAACTCTGATTTTGATTCTTGGATCAGTGTTGAAGATATTGACAATGCCCAATGATTTCTATGTAACTTTCATGTCCAACGTTTCCGATCCTCTCTACAATGACTTGAATACGACAAGTGATTTTCGGACAAAACTCTCCCCCACCATCAAATTTGACAGCGCGTATGAAGTGGCTCTTGTCGACTGTATTCTCAAAAATAACTATGACATCCTGAGAAAGGATCGTGTGTATGATATAAAAGTTATACCATTCGATTGGACTATGAATGGCTTGGGCTATGTCGACTATGAATGGGTTGAAGCACTTAAACCTAGTGACTATCCACATGCCAAATTGAAATATATTGAATATGATAATATGACGAATTGTGTCGTACAATCAATAGAAAAATCTCATATCGTAGGAATTGTACATTCCATTTTAATTATTCATTGGAATATGATAGGGTTTAAATTACCTCACCTTTTGATACTGAAACAATTATTCTCAGTGATAATATGAGAGACGTTCTTGGCTATAAACGGAACATGATCAATGGGAAAAATGCTGGCGCCGTTTACGGGATGGATCAAGTTATTTTTGCCGATTATCCACCTGGTTTCGCCTCGGCCTCTTGCATATTTCTTTATGCATCCTTTGTTGAAACGTCGAGAGTCGGTAATTCAAATGTCCCCCTCCTACGTGTTCTTGAACGAAAAACAACTCATGAACTTGTTCATCACTATAATATAAAGCGTCTTCAGTATGTTCCTGTAAACACTTCGTATTTGGAACTCTGTCAGTTAACACTAAGAAGTGAATTGGGTGATCCTCTAGCAATAACAAAAGGCTTAGCAGTGATTAGATGTCGTTTTCAACCCATTGTCAACGACAGCACAATCACCTAAAATGAACAATAGGAGAATTCCGTTTGTCTGTCCCGATTTCGATTGTTATGTTGGTGCTTTGAGTCCACGTCAAATTGGCAATGGATTGGATTACTACAAGGGGCGTACTACTATGTCTGGCTATGGTCTTGGTAGCTGGTTTGCTAGGCTATTTCATTCTGCACTACCCCTTGCCAGATAATATCTTGTACCTGCTGCATCAAATTTTGCTGCCTCCACACTACAGGACTGGGGGTCGGGCAAGAATTTCAAGGAGAGTGTTAAGGAAAATATTATATCTTCAGCAAGAGCCGTTGGTGAGCAACTAAAATCTCGAAAAAATGGGGATGGATTGAAAAGGATGCGTTCGCGTCATTCACTCATCAGTCTCCACCCAGGCAGAAAGCAAAGGATATCAACAAGGACTTTGAGGAATAAAACAAGGAAGACCAATAAGCAGAAGAAGAAAAAGATTGTTAGATCAAAGAAGGATTTCTTCTCTTAAGATGACTTATCTCCCCCACAAGGAATCATTTCCATCAATCAGTTCCTTATTGAATCTTTTCAATTCTGAAAATGTTGATGTCAGTGTTAAGTATCGCTACTAAGAACAATTTCACCCCGAACCACCCCTCTCAGAAAATAAACACTTTCAAATATTTTCTAATGAAGACTATTTTCTTGATTTGTCATCAACATTTATTGATTTATATGTTGCGGTGAAGAAAAAGTCAGATAATACAACTCCAAATGCCGGCGATGGTCTCTCCTATGAGAACTGTATTCTACAAAACCTATTCAAACAAATTAATGTATTTATTAATGGTACTTTGGTGAGCACAATCAATAATTTATCAAACTATGCAAGCTATATACAATTTATGATGATGACGCCAAAGGCATACAAGGAGTTGAGAGGACAATCATTAGGCTATGAAAATCGATCAGGTGTTGACACTGAAGGTGAGTTGACTACTGCAGTGACCCAAGAGTATCATCTGGTTGGAAAATTAAATCATGAAATATTCAATATATCCCAATGGCTACCCCCCAACGTCAAGATTGTCATAAAGTTACAGATGGCTCCATTGAATTTCATTTTGTGAAAAACACTTCCTGCAGCACCCGATGCGAATGTCATTATCACATCGGCAATTCTCCACGATCAAAAACATTAGGTTATGAGCTCTGTTGCATTGGCAGTGAAAAAGCTAAGAGACAATGGTAACAACATTAAACTTCTTTTCCCTCATACAATCACCAATCAACGTCACATTGCCACCGGCTCTCGTAGCTATAGCGATTCATCATTTATCAATGGAGAAATCCCATCAAAATTGGCTTTGGCCTTTGTGAAGAGTGGCAGTGCCGTTGGATCCTGGACTGAATCCCCCCATTATTTTAATTTTATCGGTCTATCTAGCCTCGTGTGCAAAGTGAATGGTATTCCACTGTACACTCTATCATTCGAGAAAAAATCCTATAGAACTCTGTACGAGTTGACCATGCAATCCCTAGATCATGACTCTCAACTTTTAGAAAATGGAATAACCGATTCAATGTTTTCCAAAAATCATGGGGTTATTGTTTTGGACTTGTCAGGCAAACAGGATATGAGTATAGTACGAACAGGGAATGTACTTTTAGATTGTACATTTGCCAATGCTCTGACGGAGAGTATCACGCTAATATCACTGAGTCAATTTGAAACCTATTGGGAAATCACACCCGACGGCAGTGTTCTACTAGACCTAGCACCATGAACACAAACCAAATAATCAATGTATTTAGTATGGATCCATACATGTCCCAGTACAAGTCCTATTGCTTACCCTCGGACATCATTGAAAAATTCAAAGTGTTAACAATACCCTAATCATTGTTAATAGCAGTCCATCGACTTTGAAGACCGGTCATTGGCTATACATCTTTCAAACAGCAAAGAATATTGAATTTTTTGATCATCTTGGCCTATCGAATGAATTCTACGTTCCATAAATCAGCAACTGTATTGAAAGCAGTGGGAAAACCATTATTCAAAATCAACGAAGAGTACCGGATTTAACGACTATTACATGTGGCTTCCATGCACTACCCTTTTTCATGTTCAGATCTCGTGGCTACAGCTATAAGCAGTTTGTCAACATCTACGTTGACTAACCTCAATTTAACGACTTTCTAGTGGATAAAATACTTACAAGTTTATTTAATATTTATTTTAGTGCACTAATAATAAATGTTCTAAAGATTCATGTTAAATTGTTTATTAATAAAAAAAAATATATATACATTATAAAACGACTTTTATACTCTTTAGATTTCATCCACTACTAGGTATTTGTCGACAACAACTAGTGCAGGTAGATTATCTGAATTCACAGTGTACTGATCCTGATGTACTGCAATGTCAGGGTCACATTTTCTACAGTAGAGGGTGACTTCACTTTTGTCATATCTCTTTGTATAGTCAATGATACTATTCTCATTCATTCTATAGAATTCACATGTTTCAATTTGCTTATTTGAAGCAATTTCATAAACAGTGTCCTCAAGTGTCGAATCACATTCCGTCACAGCCAAATAAAAATCAGTGGGCTTATAATCATAACACCCATTATCTTCACAACGATGACGTAGAAACCATATTCTTTTGCTGTTCCAACAGTTGAATCGCTGACCCGGTTCCTCCTCCCAGAACAATCTAAAACCACGACGATACCAATCTCGTAGCAATAAACTAAAATCACGGTTAGGATTCTTTCCAATCATACCGGGATATGTATTCTCCCACTACTTACATTTATCATAATGACAATTGGAGCATAGGTGACCTCTAGGATGAGAGT
Organism: Artemia sp. Qi Xiang Cuo; assembly: GCF_049724085.1. Classification (NCBI taxonomy): domain Eukaryota; kingdom Metazoa; phylum Arthropoda; class Branchiopoda; order Anostraca; family Artemiidae; genus Artemia; species Artemia sp. Qi Xiang Cuo. Next base: position 12,909,457 of record NC_142807.1, read on the forward strand.
CAAACACCTCTTCAAGACAGGAATTACAACCTTTAATTTGTATAGCATATCCTTTCTGCAATTTACACGGGATGCATAATCTACACTTTTCATCATACTCTTCAATCATTGTGCGATTCTCACATGATGACCAGCTGCCCTGTGTGTACATACATAATGGAAATGTATGGAACATTTTGTCATGTGTTGTCACTCTCACTGCCACAATGAAACTGAGCTAGCAACAACAAAAATTATCTGAGATAGAAAGAGAGAGGAGTAAATCCTTGAGCACCATCTTTCTCATGGAAAAAAAGTCCTAAATTTCTAAACTAATGTTTAAAAGCATATCCACAATATCATTTTGCCGTGTTGTGATCAATATATCAATAAATTGTGTAAATGCATTTGGACCACGACGTAGAAGCTTCATGCAATAGTCTAATGATGGAGAATTAGTTTTCATTATATCGACAAGCATTCCCCGAAAAAATATCTTCCTTTGAATAGAAAGCTCTAGAAAATTGTCATCTAGAATCAAACGTTTTTCCATAAGAACCAGATTCCTCATGATTCGCTCTTTCTCGAATCTATCCATTTTTTAGAGTCCTAACTCTCTCACAACCAACTTCAGACTAACCAGAATTTTTTTATACTCTAAAAAATATACGCTAGTCTACTATAGAAAAAAATACCATTGATTTAGAAACAATTTTAATGAACATAATTACAATAATAACATTCACTGATACATTTTGTTCTCATCAATGTATTTTGATAGGACATCTAATGCTGATCGAAGTTTATTTATATGGAGAATATTCACTTTTCCAGCAAAACATAGCTGAGTGTCCTGCTTAAATTTGCTTAATGATATCACGTATCTGGCATACATAGTGTCACATTCAAGACATAGTCTACAACCAGTGGTTATTTCCACAGCCACATTGGGTACTCGTATATCGTTGCTGCTGTTGTCAGCTCCATCATTAAGCTCCAATAATGTAAATGCACCACTCATTTTTTTCTCTACTAATATCCTCGCAAATAAACTATTCTCTTTGAATCCAATTCCCTTACTAATATGAATTGTAAAGAAAACTATTCCTTTTATTCAAATCCCAATCACCAATCAAGTTACGTATATGGAGTAACCTCCGCTCTCTGATTGGTTCATAAAAAAAACGGATGTTACCTTGAATAACGGGTTCGGTTGTGTTACATAATTTCGTGCATGCCCCCAAAACATGTTTGACTACTTTATATCATATCAGTTTTTAAAGAATGTACACGTGAACTCATGACGTACATTCATTGTGCAATTGACAACAAAAACAGAAAAAAAACCTGTTTGACTACATTATATTATTACGACCAAACTCTCAAAACATGCTTGACCACATTATAAACTGCCTAATAACTAGTCTGGTAATCTGCCATGGAAAGGTGTCAGGAAACGTAAAGGCCGCAAATAATACAGGAAGGAACATAGAGAGAGCAAAGTATAACCTTGATTACTGCTACCACCATAAATCCAAATACAAAAAAAAACACATGAAATCCAAAACGAGCAGAAATTACAATGTCTAAACACGTCAAATTAATCAAAACAAAGTTAGTACTTTACTGAAAATAATCCTTATTTCTAGCTAGGTGTAGTTACTTCTCATAATATCGAAAAAAGGGGGGAAAATCATCATTACAGTGAAGATGTTAAAAGTAGAATAGCCAATGCTCAGGATGAGTTCTTACAGTTGAAAAAGGTTTGGAAGAATAGGAAGATAATGCCAACTCCCTGCCATAGAGCCCTAGGGGGAGACTGATTTTTTTTAAGCGCATTTTTGTGAGCTTATTAATTGAATAAATTTACTGGCTGGTTAAAAAAAAAGATTAGAATATTGGAGGTTGCAGTAAAGCCGGTGGTCAAGTACGGGTTTTAATCGTGGGCGCTATGAAAGATGATGGAAGATTTGTTACATATTTTCCAGAAAAACTGCAGATGATTGTTTTGGGTACCCAACTGACTGAGCATACTTGAAATAGTAACCTGTACAAAAAACATGGTTCTATCCCACTTTCTAGGGTGAGATAAACATGGTTTTCCGGGGGAATGTTTTCCTGGGGGTAAAGGCCGGCCACCACATGTACCAAAGATTGACAGAAATTAAGTCAAATACTTTTTCAAGCGTAAAACTACCATAAATCACAATAAAAAAATAAATGAAATCCAAAACCAACAGAAATTACAACAACATACAACAGAACAATAGAATTACAATAGAAAGCATGTTTTTTGGATAGAGGGTGACATGCTACTGAAGATCGTCCTAGTTAGCCAACTGTCTAGGGTCAAATGAAAAGCGGGTCTTCAATCAATGAGATGGGACGATATCGCAAGGAAATATTTCAGAGTGAAAATCAGTTACTAGAATCTCACCACTATTAAAGTCATTTATTGTATTGAGAAGTCAAAACTCATTAGCATAGAATAGATCACATTGATCATTTTGCGTATTAAATGAAAACAGAATTTATAATTAACTAAAAGTAAAGCACAGCTTTGAAACTTAAAGTGAACAAAAATTCTTCTGTATAAACTTAAAGCGTAATCAAATTAATAATTTTGAAATGTTAGTTTTAAAGTTTGATTTTATTTTCATACCAAATTAGTAATTACCATATAAGTGCCGAATTAAGTATTAAAAATTATGTAACATTTTCAATTTTTTGCCATAAGACTAATTCATGAACACTAAAGAACAATATTTAAAAATCGCAAAATTTTTTCTTTAATTATACTATAGACAAAATATTTTAGACAAGCTAAAAAGACATTACAGTAATACACACATATTGTAAAGTCATTGCACATGTGCACATATCACATCATATCACAAAATCTGCAAATTTATTCAGTGAAATGACAAAAAGAAGCCCACTAAAATTTCAAACGATTACAATCCCATTTTTACTGAGGCAGATAGAACAAACTTTGCCCAATAGATTCCAGGTATATTAAAATAAATGTTATTCAAAGGGGCCCTAGGCATTTACCCCCCCCCCCTCAAGAAAATACCCCCCTCCGGTAACACCCCCTCCCTCGGAAAATAGGTCTTTCCGAATTTGAGAATTTTATTTTCGTTTTAGTTTTTTTATTTCCGTTGGGGGAAGTAATTTTGGTGCTTGTGTATTATGCGCCAATCACTCAAGTTTACGCTGTGTAAAATTCGAGAACACACCAGTTTTTTCGTTTGTTTCTTCGTTACGCTAGAAATAAATTTGGGCTATAGATTTTCATATTATGGGGGGTGGATAAAGTATAGCGGGTCAGGATGGAAAATGTGTTTGGTACAAGTATTCTGCATATTAGATAGATATATAGAGAAGTGTATTTTAAAGCCAAATATACGGCCATGAACATAGTAAAATAACATAAATGAAAGGCACAAATAACATAAACTTTGATCATCGATCATCATAAAACACTTAAATGAATACTACATTAACCTAATAATAGTACTTAATACTTGGAAAAACGGGCATCAAAAAGAAACACTTAACACTTGGAAAAAACACTTATATTTAACATTATATTTACTTTATACTGGGATTTTCTGACTTCAAACTGTCCAAATACCTTACCACCACCCCTTATGTGCAAATATATAGCCCAAATTATATATTTCCCATATGTTCTGTAACTTGTCTTTGTCTTATCTCGCGCTAAGCTGAAAAAAAATAACGGAAAAATCGGTTTGTTCTTGAGTTATACACAGCGTAAACTTGAGTGAGTGGCCCATAATATAATACAAGTACCTAAACTCCTTTCCCCTGCGGAAGTTAAAAAAATAAAACTCAAATTGCGAGAGCCTTAATATCCACGAAGGGGGGGGGGGGTATTTTCCGGGGTGTAAACGCCGGCCACCATTCAAAGTTACTTGAAATCAACAAAAGAGTTATAATAATTTAGTTCAACAGAAAGGCCATACAGCTCCGATGTTTGATCATTATTATTTTATCCAGAGGCACTTGATATGGAAGGTGTCGTCGTATTGATTTTGAATTGAATTTATCAAGGTGCACTCCATAACTGCAAGTCCACTCTTGTTTTCGCAAGAGTCGAAAAAAAAATTGAGACTAATTAATTGTTCCACCTGCCCTAAGCGGAATTAGAACCAACTGGCGTTATGGCCGTCACTGGGATCTGTCATGGACTTAAATGGTCCAGAACCTAACGACCCAGGACCGTAAGCAGTGGAATTCAACCATTTACAAATTCCTAGCACCTGCTCAGGTTGTATTCAGCATCAAGTCCAAACAAGTTGTAAACGCTATTCTGAAACAAATTAGATTTATAGGTATTACTCGTCACAATGACAGCTAAAGATGCTGGAGAACCTCTGAGGATCAAAATCCCTCCCCCTGCAATTTTAAAAGATAAAAGGATGTTATATGATGCTTTAAAATATAAAATAGATTTTCAACAAAAAGAGTTTTAACTCACATTAGGATTGAGTTGAACAAGCTCCAGAATCGTATTACGACCCTAACCCCGCAACGACAACCTTAATTTACAAAAACAAAGAATGTGTCATGACCTCATTTTCATGAGCACAAATGGATTGTCCTCTCTTGATTTGATTGCTAAAACAATCATAATCTATCATTACGCAAACTTCCAAGGATCAAAATCCCTCCCCCTGCAATTTTAAAAGACAAAAGGATGTTATATGATGCTTTAAAATATAAAATAGATTTTCAACAAAAAGAGTTTTAACTCACATTAGGATTGAGTTGAACAAGCTCCAGAATCGTATTACGACCCTAACCCCGCAACGACAACCTTAATTTACAAAAACAAAGAATGTGTCATGGCCTCATTTTCATGAGCACAAATGGATTGTCCTCTCTTGATTTGACTGCTAAAACAATCATAATCTATCATTACGCAAACTTCCAATTTTTTCAAGGAAAATTTCAATTGAACAAGTATATATCAATATCCACAGATGGAGTGGCAACGCACCTCTGACTGCATATCCAAGAGTATAGAAACCCCTTCCAGATTTAGCACAGGGGTGGCATTCCTTTAGCACGTATAAACTACTAGTGGTTAAATCTTGAAATAATATATTAAATCTACACATAGTGATCAGCAATTTATTGATTACAGTACCCTTCTTTCATACATTTGGTTATAATATGACCTTTTTTCCTTCTTTTTAACATATTAAGATGACTAGTTGAAATTAGCTTCAGTTTTTTTTTCATTTGGTTGTAACAGGATTACAAGCAGTTTTAACAGGATTGTAACAGGTTGTAACAGGATTACATATCAACATATTAAGATGACTTGTTGAAAATAGCTCCAATTTTATTTTAATTGGTTGTAACAGGATTACAACCGGTTTTAACAGGATTGTAACAGGTTGTAACAGAATTACATATCAACCTATTAAGATGACTTGTTGAAATTAGCTCAAGTTTATTTTAATTGGTTGTAACAGGATTACAACCGGTTTTAACAGGGTTGTAACAAGTTTTAATAGGATTACATATAAATATATTAAGATGACTTGTTGAAATTAGCTCCAGTTTTTTTAATTGGCTGTAACAGGATTAAAACCGGTTGTAACAGGATTGTAATAGGTTATAAAAGGATTATATTGTTGTATTCATATTTTCGGGTTGGTTGTAAGAGGATGGTTTCACCTTAGTGTCTTTTATTTGAGTTATTTTGCCTGATCTGAATGACTTTCTAGCTGTGGCACGTGGAACAATTTCCAACTGGAGTACGGCTCCATTTATAAGCTTCATTTATAATTCTGAGTTGCTTGTGCCATGGATCTCAGTGGGAGGGAGGGGGTTCTATTTTCATATTTTTTTGCTATGCATATATCTTGTTGATAGAAAAAAATTGAACTTAAGCATTATTGTTATATTGTAAAGATTACCTGGATTTCAAGAATTCGTGGTTTTCCCCATATTTATGACCCCAGAATCCAATAGATTGTCCATTAAGGGTAAAACTCGTGACTTGGTGGCTAAGATTATTTTTCATTGTTTCAGTTGCCATTTTAAATTCAGCCAAAAAAATAAGCATCAACAGATCAAGTGGATATGCTTCTCTGGTGGTATTTTTCCTTCCACTTTCCTGGTTTCTCAGACCATAGGACCACTGGGGGAGGAAGGTGTCTATTTTCGTGCTTTTTCGCTATTCTGCATGTATTGTTGATAACCGAAATTGGACTTGAGGACTAAAGCAAAATTACCTGAATTTCAAGAATTCAGCTTTTACGAAGATTCCCAGCATTTTTGTGACTTCAGAGCCCGATGGTTAAGAGTAAAGCCTTGATTTGACCCCTTAGACAGACTGGTAAACTATTTAAATTGTCCTTACTGTATACCAATCTTTATTACTAATGCCCTAGGATGGATGATAGACTGTCATTCAATAAGTAAAACGAATCAACTTTATGCAATCCTGAAAAAGTTATGCCAGCTTTGATGTCACAGAGACTATCTGTTTTGTCTTTACTCTAATTAGCCATGGCTCTCAAGTTTTTCATCACTCTCATCGAGTTGATTTAAATTCAACAAATAGATATCAATGTCCACAGATCAAGTTCCAAGGCTCAGTGTTTATTTCCCACTTCACATAAAAGAGTATCACTAAAAACAATCCCAGGAATATATCATAGATTACCTGATTTCAAGAATAAAATGGTAGAGCAAAACCTCGGACTCGGTTTCAATTTTAACATCAGCAGCTGCTTTTTTATCATCCTCTCTGCCAGAGGCCATATTACACACCTGGCCTGCTCCGGATACCAGTAATCGCCAAACGAAAAGAAAGAATAAATAAATAGGTTGATTTAATTCAAAAGCCTATTAAAAAAATTAAACAGAAGAGTTCAAAGCTAACCATAGTTTAATTATTGGTTAATTGCTCTAAAACTCTGTTCTTGTTTTTTCCAACTTTTAAATGAATCTTTTTTACAGTTCATTAGCAGGATAGCAAGTTTTTTTGTATAAGTAGATAGCAGCAAAATTCTAATTATACTTCTAACCTGTAAAGTTTTAAATGTATCAATATTAATACATACAGATTGATTATTTATATATTACAAGGTTCTTTCTATATATGTAAAAAGTATCATTTTCAGTATAATTCCGATTGCTGTTTTGAACTGGTTGTACAAAGACAGTGATAAGAGGGTTCAGGCCTGCAGAGTCCAGTATCACCTGATTTGAGTTGGATAATGGTGAAAAAAGGCATCTGGCTGCTCTTTTCTTTTTTAAAATTTGATTTATTTTTTCCTTTCTTTTGGGACCCTAGAGCCAAGTGGTTGGCACGCTAGACTTGAAACCCTTTGTCCGTGAGGACAGGGGGCTAGAGGCCTGGTGTCATTAATTATTTAGCTTGGAACAGAGGTCAGCGACGTGATTCTGTAAGCTCAGCCCGAGTTAACCCAGCTATACACGGGTACCCGGAGAAGCCTGGAGAAGGTAAACAGGAAGGTTGTGCGAAAACACAGGACGGCTGCCCAGAAACCCCCCATTGCACTTCTTGGCTGAAGGGCCATTAAACAGACATCAGCACCGCCAGGTGAATTTAAAGACGAATGCCGCATTATTTACCTTTGCCTAAAGCTCTGAAGAGCTCTAGCTCACAACTAATTGCCTAGCAAAAAAAACTCAAAGTTAAATTAAATCAATAGCACATTAAAATAATTATGCTAAGGAGGCCGAAACTAAGCACAGCTTGACTACTTTATAATCTTTTCAATGTTTTTCTCAACTCCTAATTAGTTTGAGATTTGTTTTTAATTTTGATAGCATGAATTTTATGCAATCAATTTGATGCTAAAGGCTAATTATACAAAGATAATGCAATAATATAGAAAAACAATCATGATCATTGGTTGCAATACTATTAAATTTTATAATTAGTATAGAAAAGAGCCACGAAAAAGCCTGAGATAGAAAATAGATTAATAACATTTCGGTTTAACATTAAAAAACACTGAACTTGGCCCTGGATAGGTAACTTACAATATATTAAAGTTGCTAAATAATATTGGAAGTTTATTAACATCATTATCAACAGAATTATTAACATTTTTAAAGTTTAATTAACATTTTATTTAATATTAATCAAAATTTATAACGTTATCATTGTTTTAATTAACAATTAACACTAATTAGCTTAGAGAAACTTATTTTATCTTCCACACCTCTTTTAAAAACAAAGGAATCTTTTATAAAAAAAAGACAGAAAAACATGAGATAGGTTATGGAAGCCGTTGCATCATTGCCCCTGAGGCTTTTTACAGTTGGAATTCATCTAAAAAATGAAAAAAATAAATAATGCAATTTAAAAATTCAAATTATTCTATCATTATATTCGTTGCTGATTATAACTAATACCTATTAAGGATAAAAGAAAAGTTGCATTGGATATTTATCTTTTTTTATTAATCGAGTTTACAACACAGCCAGGATTTGTTGGGTTTTTGAAAAATTTGAGTTTTTGTCAAATTTAACCAAAAGAATGGGTTCTAAGTCAGGGCAAGAAGGATTATTCACGTCATTACTGTCCAATGTGTCGTTTAGCATTCTAAACAGAATTAAAATTAAAGCATTACTTGAGACACTGCAAGCATCATGGATACCAGTCCCTGGAGACGGTTTTGGGCGACAACACCATCTTGCGTTTCAAAAGTTTTCAGAACACTCTCAGGTAGAATGCCAAAGTGGCTGTAGACATAGAAGCCAAACAAATGGATGTGTACGATCCATAAATTTTAATCGTTTCAAAGAAAACGAAGCCATTGCGGTCTCTTTGCCAACGCACGAAAGGGATCTAGTAATACCATGCAATTGGTACGTTGCTTTAGTTGAGACATTGGTTAGGGAAGATTTCGTAGGTATGGCTATGGTCGAACTTATTAAAACATCTAATAAGGCAATTTCACGGCTGCGCAACACACATTATCCAATGACTCTATCACCGTAACACGATTTTGCTATTAAAAATTAAGATATGTGTTTAGTTTGAAAGAAAATAATTGTCGAGGGCAGTGGGGATGCAAAAGTCCACGGCCATGATCTCTTAGGTGATCCTATTCATTCGGCAAGGAGAAAAGTTCGGGGGGTTGCGCATAAATAGTTTAATAGAAATGTTAATAAGCAATACTTTCAACCGGTTTACATGCAGAATTCCAACTATGATTTGAAAGTCATATTACCAGCGTTGGCACGCTTGCAGAAAGTTGAAGTTGTAGATGGAACATGGGTAGAGGATTTTTTTTGCATATAACATTTTACCCCAATCATCTGAGAAGTTGCTACTCTTAGAATTTAAATGACAACAATCGCCAATAGTAATACGTGCTTGAATAAAATAAAATGCGTTTTTTAGATTCCAATAGTTTTTTTTTACCCAAATCCCTTAGTCAACGCATTCAAGTACAAAAAAGTAATGATTTTAATAGTTTTCCCATCCTCAAATAGCCCTTTCCGGATAATGAAATGTATGATTTAATAGCTTTTAAGGGCATATACCCATACAAGTACTACAACTCTACCTCGAGGCTACGTGAGGGAAAATTACCACCCATCAAAGAGTTTTATGACTCATTTCTCGATCGTCAATGCACCACTGTTGATTATAAATTTTCTAAGCGGGTTCGGGCTAAAGAAGGGTGTAGGAATGGGTGGGATTATTGTAAAATGTACCTGGCAAGTGATGTATTGACGTTACTGAATATTGCCTGTAAAAACACGGATAAAATTTACGAGGAGTTTGGTTTCGATTTAGTGTATTATTTTTCAACTCAGCATCTGGTGATGGATTTAGTTCTAACGACGTGGATCCGTACATATTTGTAGAGAGATCCAAGTGGGGAGGGCATGTTTTTCACGAGAACCGTATCCTTGAAACTGACTCAACTGGACAATGCACCGGAGAAAATTCGAATGCAGTTTTCTTGAATACGAACTCTCTTTATCCGTCGACAATGCCTCAACTTATTGCCGTGTGGGAGTTACCAATTGCTGGAAAATCCTTCTGCTCCTAATTTCGCCAGCTTTTACACTGTTGAAGAGAATGTACCACAATAATGGTTTTCGAAATTGATGGTGAAATATCTTTTGAACTTTATGACTCGGTATAGGACTTTTTTTCCCGTGCAAAAATAGACCGGTGCCTAGGGACTCTTTGAGTCCCTATAATTTATCTTTGATATAAGATGGGGGTATACACTGGACACCTTCAAAACAAAAACTTATTGCCGACCTTCATCCGAAACGGGATATTGTTGTGCATTACGTTCTTTTGCGGTGGATGCTGGTCAACAGTTTCAGTGTCACAAAGATTCATAGAGCCCTCGAATCTGATAAAAAACCTTATATGAAGACGTTTGTTAGCACTTTTGTCAAGAAACATTCTAAAGGGAAAACAAAGGTCAAAAAAGATATCTTTAAACCCCTCTTAAATTCGGCCTTTGGTAAGATGTGCGAGGGTGTGCGCAATAAGAGTCGTTGTGACGTTGTGAGTGATCCAAAAGAATATGCCCAAATGATTGCAGATCCGAACTTCTCATAGTTCAAGATCATAGACTCCAATAAGGTTCTTTTAGATAGAGAGAAAAGAAGCGTAAAGTTAAATAAAAACATTGCCGTGGGCAGTGCCATGCTAGAAATGGTATTTGAGTGGTCTCTGGAGCAGAAGGAATTTACAGCCATTGGTAACTCCCACACGGCAAATAAGTTGAGACATTGCCGACGGATAAAGAGAGTTCGTATTCAAGAAAACCGCATTCAAACTTTCTCCGGTGTGTTGTCCAGTCGGGTTGGTTTCAAGGATATGGTCCCCGTGAAAAACATGCCTTTCCCACTTGGATTACTCTAAAAATATGTACGGATCCACGTCAGTGATCAGACCTATTTTTGCATCACTTCCTTTAGAATTAAATCCATCACCAGATGCTGAGTTGAAAAACAATACCCTAAATACAACCCAAACTCCTCGTAAATTTTATCCGTTTTTTTACAGACAATATCCAACAACGTCAATACATCACATACCAGGTACATTTTACAATAATCCCGCCCATTTCTACACCCATCTTTAGCTCGAACCCGCTTAGAAAATTCATAATCAACAGTGGTGCATTGACGATCGAGTAGTGAATCATAAAACTCTTTGATGGGCGATAATTTTCCCTCCCGTAGCCTCGAGGTAGAGTTGTAGTACTTGTATGGATATACGCCCTTACACGCTAATAAATCATACATTTGATTATCCGGAAAATGCTGTTTGAGGAGGGGAAAATTATTAAAGTCATCACTTTTTTGTACTTGAATGAGTTAACTAAGGGATTTGGGTAAAAGCTATAGAAATCTAAAAAACAGATTTTATTCAAGAATGTATTACCATTATCGATTGTTTTCATTTAAATTCTGAGACCAGCAACTTCTCAGATAATTGGGGTATAATGTTATATGCAAACAAATCACCTACCCATCTGCTATCTACAACTTCAACTTTCTGCAAACGTGCCAACGCTGGTAACATGAATTTCAAGTCATAGCTAGAATTCTGTATGTAAACCAGTAGAAATTAATGCTGCTTAACATTTACATTAGTCTATTAACGCGCAACCCCCCGAAATTTGCTCCTTCCCGATTGAATAGGATCACCTAAAAGATCATGGTCGTGGACTTTTGCCTCCCCACTGCCCTCAAAAATTATTTTTTTTCAAACTCAACACATATCTTTTTTTAATAGCCCAATTGTCTTATGGTGATAGATTCATTGGATAATGGCTGTTGCGCAGCCGTGAAATTGCCTTATTGGCTGTTTTAATAAGTGCAACCATAGATGCGCCTAAAAAATCTTCCCTAGCCAGTGTCTCAAAGAAATCTACGTACCAATTGCATGGTATTACTACATCCCCTTTGTACGTGGACAAAGAGACCGCAATGGCTTCGTTTTCTTTGTCACGATTCAAATTTGATGGATCGCACACAACCATGTGTTTGGCTTTGATGTCTATTGCCACTTTTTCATTCTGCGTGACAGTGTTCTGAAAATTTCTGAAACGCAAGCTGGTGTTTTCACCCAAAATCGTCTCCAGGGACTGGTATCCATGAAGCTCGCAGTGTCTCAAGTAATACTTTAATTTCAATTCTATTTGGAAAGCTAAAGGACACATTGGACAGTAATGACATAAACAATGCTTCTTGTCCTGACTTAGAACCCATCCAATATTTGTAATCGGTAAGAAATTTCCAATTGACTCAGGCTCATTGGCAGGCTCGTAAAAAAATCATACCCAGTGTTTCACTGACTCAATGGATGGAACCCTGACGTAATATAAAACACCCTTTTTATCTTCAAGTTCCCCATCTTCATAATCTTTATCATACTTTAACACTGTAACCCCAATATTTAAATGCTCATTCACCCTCTCATAAATGTCAATCTCCTTAAGTGTTACAGGACAATTTCCCTTTAAACAATTAATTTCAACTTTAGGAAATCCTGCCCCCTCCTCGCCCCCACTAACTGCCAAACAGTCCAAATGAGTCTTACTTGCAAGATATATAGGTGTTAATTGCCTAATTGTTTCATTTTAAAAAACCTACATTTCCTTTTAAACCCCAGTGAGGGGCTCCTTCACCCCAGGAATTTTCTCAAAAAACTTTCTTTCTCTCTAAAAAACCTACATTTCTATTTAACAACATTTTTCTTTTTGAAAAACCTACATTTTCCTAAGATTTTCCTTACAAACCCACACTATCCTAAGATTTTCCCTGAAAAGCATTATTAGTCTAATATTTCTCTACACATCAGCCGGCCATTTTGTCTCACTTTTCTGGTGGGTTTTGATTTCTAACGGTGAAGGAATTCTTGAAAATCCATCTCCCCTCTCCAATTCCTCGAAAAACAGCTGCTAGTATTGGGAAGCATACAGAATTCACCTGCCATATTGTTTTCTATAAGAATTTCTGGAAATACATCTACCTTCTAACTAGAAGTCACATACAACACATTTGTCACCGGGGCACTATAAATAGATGATAGAAAGGAGATTTTTCGTCAGTATTTTTTTGAATCTAGAATTTGATGCGCCTCTTCTAAAAATTAAATAAAAAAACAATTTTTTTAACTGAAAGTAAGGAGCGACATTAAAACTTAAAACGAACAGAAATTATTCCGTATATGAAAGGGGCTGTTCCCTCCTTAACGTCTCGCTCTTTACGCTAAAGTTTTGTATTGTTTAAAAAAATAGAGTTGTGAGAAATTCAAACTTTAGCGTAAAGAGCAAGGCGCTGAGGAGGGGACAGACCCTTTCATATACGGAATAATTTCTGTTCGTTTTAAGTTTTAATGTTGCTCCTTACTTTCAGTTAAAAAAACTTGTTTTTTTTTATTTAATTTTTGAACGTTTTTGAATAAATGCAGGTTTTGATCTTGGCTCACAGTACATGAATAATTAAAACAAAATTTTCATATTAATTTACTTTTATTTGGTTAAATAGCTTTCTCGAAACTTGTTTCAATTTATTTATGAACGTTTTTAGTAGTAATAAATATACGTAACTTACGAATTAACTTACGTAACGAACTTCTATATTCATATATTTTTAACACGTATATTAGGGGGTTCGCCCCCTAGTCAATACCTTGCTCTTTAAGCGAAAGTTCGAATTTTGTTCCAATTCTTGAAAAATGACCGCTTAATCACAAAGGCCTTTAATTAGAGTAAATAGCTCTTATGAAAGTACTAAAAAATATCTGGCTTAAAGATTGAGGTATTGACTAGGGGGTGAACCCAATCATATATGTAATATTTTCTGTTCGTTTAAAGTTTTGATGTTGCTGCTGTTGCAGTTAAAAATCTTTTTTTTTATATTTAATTTCTGATCTTTTTTTAAATAATGCTGGGAAGTCCGGCGTCCCCTTCATAGAAATTTCCCTTCCCCCATGTAAACTTCCTTCATGAAAAGATCCTCCTACATAACCCCCGACCCCAGGCACGTACGCAGGAATTTGTTTCGGATGGGGGGGGCCAAATCCTTCAAAACCATTATTCTGTGAGAAAAATCAGAAAATGATGGGAAATGAAAAAAATCGTGATTTTTCGGGGGGGCCCGGGCCCGGAGGCCCCCCCTCCTGCGTACGTCCCTGCACGACCCCCCCCCCCCCGCTACCAGGAAAAATCTCTCCTGAAAACGTCTGTACTGTATACTTCCCAATAACCAATACTATAAGTTCATAACTTCATAACTTTCAGCACTCCTCCCGGGAACTTCGGGGGATTAAGTCATCCTAAAAGACATACTTATAATATTTTCGAACATGCTGAACAAAATTGTTATCTCAAAATTTTGATCAGGTGACTTTGGGAAAAAAATAAGCGTGGGAGGGGGCCTAGTTGCCCTCCATTTTTTTTCACTTAAAAATGGCACTAGAACTTTTAATTTCCATTCCAATGAGCCCTCCCACGATATTCTAGGACCACTAGGTCAATACGATCACCCCTGGGGGAAAAAATAAAAATAAAAACGCACCCGTGATGTTTCTTCTGGCAAAAAATGCAAAATTCCACATTTTTGTAGATAGGAGCTTGAAACCTCTAGATTAGGGTTCTCTAATACGCGGAATATGGTGGTGTGATTTTCATTAAGGTTCTATATTTCTTAGAGGGTCTTTCCCCCTTTTTTCGAAAATCAGCGAAATTTTCTCAGGCGTGTAACTTTTGATGGGTATGATTAAACTTGATGAAACTTATATATTTGAAATTAGCATAAAAATTTGATTCTTTTGATGTATCTATTTATATCAAAATACCGTTTTCTAGAGTTTCGGCTACCATTGAGCCGGGTTCCAATAACCAATACTATATGTTAACATTGGGTAAAGTTCATAACTTTCAGCCCTCCTCCTGGGGGCTTCGAGGGATTAAGTCATCCTAAAAAACATAGTTATAATATTTTCGACCATGCTGAACAAAATGGCTATCTCAAAATTTTGATCGGGTGACTTTGGGAAAAAATAAGCGTGGGAGGGGGCCTAGTTGCCCCCCATTTTTTTGTCACTTAAAAAGGGCACTAGAACTTTTAATTTCCGTTCCAATGAGCCCTCCCACAATATTCTAGGACCACTGGGTCGATATGATCACCCCTGGGGAAAAAAATAAAAATAAACACACACCCGTGATCTTTCTTCATGCAAAAAATGCAAACTTCCACATTTTTGTAAATGTGAGCTTAAAACCTCTATACTAGGGTTTGCTTATATTCTCGATATGACGGTGTGATTTCCATTCATGTTTTATATTTTTTAGAGGGTCTTTCTCCCTTTTTTCGAAAATCAGCCCAATTTTCTCAGGCGCGTAACTTTTGATTGGTAGGATTCAACTTGATGAAACTTATATATTTGAAATTAGCATAAAAATTTGATTCTTTTGATGTATCTATTTATATCAAAATACCGTTTTCTAGAGTTTCGGCTACCATTGAGCCGGGTTCCAATAACCAATACTATATGTTAACATTGGGTAAAGTTCATAGCTTTCAGCACTCCTCCTGGGGGCTTCGAGGGATTAAGTCATCCTAAAAGACATAGTTATAATATTTTCGACCATGCTGAACAAAATGGCTATCTCAAAATTTTGATCGGGTGACTTTGGGAAAAAATGAGCGTGGGAAGGGGCCTAGTTGCCCCCCATTTTTTTGTCACTTAAAAAGGGCACTAGAAATTTTAATTTCCGTTCCAATGAGCCCTCCCACGATATTCTAGGACCACTAGGTCAATACGATCACCCCTGGGGGAAAAAAATAAAAATAAACACGCACCCGTGATGTTTCTTCTGGCAAAAAATGCAAAATTCCACATTTTTGTAGATAGGAGCTTGAAACCTCTACACTAGGGTTCTCTGATACGCGGAATATGATGATATGATTTTCATTAAGGTTCTATATCTTTTAGGGGGTCTTTCCCCCTTTTTTCGAAAATCAGCCAAATTTTCTCAGGCGCGTAACTTTTGATGGGTAGGATTAAACTTGATGAAACTTATATATTTGAAATTAGCATTAAAATTTGATTCTTTTGATGTATCTATTTGTATCAAAATACCGTTTTCTAGAGTTTCGGCTACCATTGAGCCGGGTTCCAATAACCAATACTATATGATCACATTGGGTAAAGTTCATAGCTTTCAGCCCTCCTCCTGAGGGCTTCGAGGGATTAATTCATCCTAAAAGACATAGTTACAATATTTTCGACCATGCTGAACAAAATGGCTATCTCAAAATTTTGATCGGGTGACTTTGGGAAAAAGATGAGCGTGGGAGGGGGCCTAGTTGCCCTCCATTTTTTTCACTTAAAAGAGCACTAGAACTTTTAATTTCCGTTCTAATCATCCCTCCCACGATATTTTAGGACCACTGGGTCGATACGATCACCCCTGGAAAAAAGAAACAACAAAATAAACTAAAACAAAAAAACAAATAAACACGCATCCGTGATGTTTCTTCTGGCAAAAAATGGAAAATTCCACATTTTTATAGATAGGAGCTTGAAACCTCTACAGTAGGGTTCTCTGATACGCTGAATATGATGGTGTGATTTTCATTAAGGTTCTGTAATTTTTAGGGGGTTTTCCCCCCTTTTTTCGAAAATAAGCCAAATTTTCTCAGGTGCCTAACTTTTGATAGGTAAAATTAAACTTGATGAAATTTATATATTTGAAATCAAAATTAAAATTTGATTCTTTTGATGTATCTATTGGTATCAAAATTCTGTTTTTTAGAGTTTCGGTTACTATTGAGCAGGGTCGCTGCTTACTTACAGTTCGTTACCACGAACTGTTTGAAAATGGATGCGACCAGGAAATTGAAAAGTGAATGGGTAGCCGCTTACAAGATGGTGAGTCCCTCGTATTTTTTATTAGAACTTTCGGAATCTCCAATTTCCTTAAGGTTTTTGCTAATCGAGAGCAAGCCAGTAAACAGCATAAGCCTCGTTTTCTATACCTCCCCCCCCCCACATTAAGATGACCATATTCATTTCTCGGCTAGTATAATTCTCTACATAAAATTACAATTTAAAACCCTTTCTTCCTTCCCCCCCCCACCAGTGATGAATTTATCTAATTTATCGCGTTAAAATATATATTTTCCCCGTCTGGAATTTCAATGTACATTTCCACTAATTGAAACTTATTTCCGACAAATGGGTAAAAATTCCATCCTCTATTAAAAAGACATTTTATTGCCAAGCTGACTGGCTGATTAAAATTATATAAACAGATGTGCTGGTTTAACCTTAATCATTGCATGCCGCCGGATGCGACAAGCCCCCCTTTGTGTGCTTAAAAGAGCAAATGCTTTCACAAAAAGATGTTTTTCTCTATTCAAATTGATGAATTATTTTTTCTACAGTAGATCTATATACTTGCAAGGTTTGGTGTTCGTTATGATTAATATTTCTATACGGAAAATATGATTACTTCCCTTTTTAGTAGTCAGTGTTTATTATGGTAAGGAGAGTAGGGGCCGTACGTAAGTTAAACGGTCGCTTCTAACAGGTGCCATATAAGGTGAACAAACTGCTTCTTCACGCAAAATATTACTTATTAATGAAAGGGGATGGATTCATTAAGCAAACATGCGCCCCTTTAGACAAAACAACAGTGTGCCGCTCCCTATATGTAACTCCGTAGTTTAGTGATTGTCTCGTTAATTTTTTTTAACGCAAATTCCAGTTTAGCTATCATGAAAAGGGGGTCTATATACTTCCCCTGAGAAGGTATTTTAAGGCCAGGATTTTATCACTCTTTAAATAACCAGTAAAAATTATCAGACGGGCGATTAATGGCGTATTTTTAAAGCCTTTCTTCTAAACTCAAGTACTTGCATGCCAATTTAAGTTGGAGTGAAGGATGGTTTCTGGCAATGATAAAGAAGGGGGGAAGTGTTTAAATATTTAAGCAATTTTGTATAAAATATTTCTAGCTATATTATCCAGATAGAAAATATTTTTTTGAGGAGGAAACTCCCCCAAAACCCTCGAGGAAAGAATATTAAGTCATGCCCTTAGGGCATATAAGATCAATGTTGACACAATGTACAGTTTTTTTTTCTTTAAAGCAGGGCACTTCATATAGAAGGGGTCGTCGTAGAGACTTCAAAAGTGGTTCATTCGATTGGAAATCGTGTGTTCTAGTGCCCTTTTTAATAGTCGAATGTTATTGAAGGGCCACTTGCCCCCCCCCCCTCACGCCAATAATTCCCCCAAAAACATACAATCGAAATTTTGAGATAGCCATTTTGTTCAGCGTAGTTGATTTCCAGATAGAAAATGTGTTTTGAGGACGACACTCCCCCACAACCCTCAGGGCAAGGGTTTTAAGTTATGCCTTGGGGGCATATAAGGTTTTTACAGAAGGTGTTGTCGTAAAAACTTCAAAAAAGGCTCATTCAATTGGAAATTCAAAGGGCTAGTGCCCTTTTTAATAGTCGAAAGGGATTTGAGGGCAACTAGCCCCCCCACGCCCATCTTTCCCCCAAACACATTCAATCAAAATTGTGAGATAGACATTTTGTTTAACGTATTTGATATCCAGATAGAAAATAGGTTTTTGACGAGGACCCTCCCCCACAACCCTATGTTGTGGTGCTAAGGTTTGACTTTCTCACAACTCTATTTTTTTAAACAATAAAAAACTTTAGCGTAAAGAGCGAGGCGTTGAGGAGGGGACAGCCCCTTTCATATACGGAATAATTTTTGTTCTTTTTAAGTTTTAATGTCGCTCCTTACTTTCAGTTAAAAATCTTGTTTTTTATTTAATTTTTAGAAGAGGCGCATCAAATTCTAGATTCAAAAAAATACTGATGAAAAATCTTCTTTCTATCATCTATTTATAGTGCCCCGGTGACAAAGGTATTGTATGTGACTTCTAGTTAGAAGGTAGATGTATTTCCAGAAATTCTGATAGAAAACAATATGGCAGGTGAATTCTGTATACTTCCCAATACTAGCAGCTGTTTTTCGAGGAATTGGAGAGGGGAAATGGATTTTCAAGAATTCCTTCACCGTTAGAAATCAAAACCCATCAGAAAAGTGAGACAAAATGGCCGGCTGATATGTCGGGAAATATTAGACTAATAATGCTTTTCAGGGAAAATCTTAGGATAGTGTGGGTTTGTAAGGAAAATCTTAGGGAAATGTAGGTTTTCCAAAAAGAAAAATGTTGTTAAATAGAAATGTAGGTTTTTTAGAGAGAAAGAAAGTTTTTTGAGAAAATTCCTGGGGTGAAGGAGCCCCTCACTGGTGTTTAAAAGGAAATGTAGGTTTTTTAAAATGAAACTATTAGGCTATTAAGACCTATATCTCTTATTAAACATTCTCTGTGAGGTAGCACCTGGATCGTTTAGAAAATTAATAGCAACTGAATTTCACGGAAATCCAGGGGTCCCGTCGGAATCAAGGGGTGTGTCTTCCAGAGACCATGGTCCCGTGGAAATCCTACGGGAACCTTGTATGGGTCTCGTGAATTCCCAAAAGCCTACACTACTGTTAGCTCTTTACTAGGTTGACGCTACTAAAAGGGCAGATCTAGAGCAAAACCTCGGGGGGGGGGGGAATTGACAAACTTATTCTAAAAAAATTGAAAAAATAATGAAAGAGGGTGCCAGAAAAAATCTTGGGGGAAAGGGCCCCCCGGCCACCTGGATCAGAGTTCATTTCAGATTCTCCCAAGAAACTAGTGAACACTGAAATATATGAAGTCTAATACTTTGCAGAATTTGTAAAAACGTAGTAAATATAAGCAATAGCTTTTAATTGAGCCATTAAACATCTATCTACAATGGTGTGGTAGCCTGCTAACGTTGCAGTAGCTTACTGGTGAGCAAAAGATTTATGAAACTTTCTAAGGGGTCTCAGAGGCGGAGTTGGCGGAGTATACGGAAGGGGTACTTATAATACTCCAGTTAAGGGCTCTAGAACAACTATTACAATAGTACCTGTTTTGTACTTCAGAGCTTCTCCACGCAAGAAGTGGCACCAAAAGTGCTGTTTTCAGTGCTATATTGCACTTATGACTGGTAGAATTGATACTAAGCACGTAGATATGAGCAATAGCTTTCAAATGAGCCATTAAACATAGCTCTTAAAAGTACTGCTAGCCCAATAGCCCCAGCTCTTCAACTTGAGACATGGTACCAAAAGTGCCTTTTTTAGTGCCATTCGGAAAATGCAGATGGTGGAATTTATAGGAAGAACGTAGATATGAACAATATCTTTTATATAAGCTATAAGAAGTGTGTTTACGATGTTCTGGTAGCCCACTAGCGCAACCCCTTGAGAACTGGCACAAGAAGTGCCATTTTAGTGCCATATGACACTTTCAGATAGCAGAATTTATAAAAAGCACATAGATATGAAAAATAGCTTTTGAATGAGTCATTAAGCTTCTATCTATGATGTTCTGGTAACCCGCTAGGCCTGGAAAAAAAGAAAAAAATAACAAAACGGGAGGCAGATCAGTACTGCCGATGCAAGAAAGGAATTTTCCTTTTCGTTCCGGGAGGGTGACTGTAATATCACTATACAAGGTTTTCGACCATGCTGATCACAATGGTACACTTTTCATTTTGATCCGACGTCATTTCATTTTGATCTGACGTCATTTTTGAGGGGTTTAACGTTTTTTTGAAATCACCATAAATTTCTTTTCCTAATAAACTTTTACTTTTAAGACGAATTGAAATAATTGTTACCACTTCTGAATTAGTGTCATAGGGCAATTTTTTTTAATAGGTATTGTGCCCTTTTTAATAGTCGAAAATGATTGAAAGGCAACTAACACCCCATCCAAGCGAACCAATTCCCCAAACACATCCAATCAAAATTTTGAGATAGCTATTTTGTTCAGAGTAGTTGATTTGTAGAAATTATGTTTTTGAGGAGGATACTCCCCTACAGCCCTCAGTGCAAGGGTTGTAAATTATTCCCTGGGGGCATATAAGGTTCTTATACAAAGCATTGTCGTAGAAACTTCAAAAAAGGCTCATTCGATTGGAAATTCAAAAGGCTATTGCCCTTTTTAATAGTCGAAAATAATTGGAGGGCAACTAACCCTCCTCCACCTTTTCCCCAAACACATCCAATCAAAATGTTGATATAGCCATTTAGTTCAACGTAGTTAAAAGTTCTGGAAATTAGGTCTTTGAGGATGACAACCACCTCCCCACAGCCCTCAGGGTAAGGGTTCCAAGTGATGCCCTGGGGACATATAAGGTTGTATAGAAAACATTGTTGTAGAAAATTCTAAAACGGCTCATTCGATTGGAAAGAGAATGGCTAGTGCCCTTTTTAATATTAGAAAGTGATTGGAAGGCAACTAACACCCCTTCGATGCCCACCATTTCCTCAAACACATCAAATCAAAATTTTGAGATAGCTATTTTGTTCAACGCAGTTGAAAGTTCTGGAAATTGTATCTTTGAAGAGGAAACTTCCCCCACAGTCTTAAGGGCAAGGGTTATAAATTATACCCCGGGAGGCATATAAGGTTTTTATTGAAAGCTTTGTCATAAAAACTTGAAAAAGGGCTCATTCGATTGGAAACTCAAAAGGCTAGTGCCCTTTTTAATAGTCGAACGTGATTTGAGAGCAACTAAACCCCCTCTCACGCCCACTTTTTCCTCAAACACATCCAATCAACATTTTTAGATAGCCATTTTGTTCAACGTAGTTGAGAGTTTTGAAAATTAGGTCTTTAAGGATGACACACCACCCCCCACAGCCCTCATGGCAAGGGTTGTAAGTTATGTCCAGGGGGCATGGAAGGTTCTTATATAAAGCGATGTTGTAGAAGCTTCAAAAGGGCTCATTCGATTGGAAATTGAAAGGGCTAGTGCCCTTTTAATAGTCGAAAGTGATCGAAGGGCAATTAGCCCCCTCTCACATCCACCATTTCCCCAAATACATCCAATCAAAATTTTGATATATCGATTTTGTACAACGTAGTTAAAAGTTAGGTCCTTGAGGATGATACACCCCCCCCCCCCCCCCAGAGCCCACAGGAAAAGGGTTGTAAGTGATGCCCTGGAGGTATATAAGATTCTTATAGAAAGCTTTGTCGTAGAAACTTCAAAAAGGGCTCATTTGATTGGAAATTGAAAGGGCTAGTGCCCTTTTTAATAGTCGAAAGTGAATGGACAGCAACTAACCCCCTTATCGCGCCCACCATTTCCCCAAACATATTCAATCAAAGTTTAGAGATAGCCATTTTGTTCAATGCAGTTGAAAGTTCTGGAAATTATGTATTTGGGGATGACAAACCCCCAAGAGCCGCCAGGGCAAAGGTTGCAAGTTATACCCTGGGGGCATATAAGGTTTTTATAGATAGAGTTGTCGTAAAAACTTCAAAAGGGGCTCATTCAATTGGAAATTGAGAGGGCTAGCGCCCTTTTTAATAGTCGAAAGTGATTTGAGGGTAACTAAGCCCCCTCTCACGCCCACCATTTCCCCAAACACACCCAATCAAAATTCTCAGATAGCCATTTTGTTCAACATAGTTGAAAGTTCTAGAAATTAGAACTGGAATCGGAGGACAAATTTCATTTTTTGGTTTGAAGGAGTTCTTTATTTTTGGTTGAAAAACTTATTTTTTGAACAAGTTTTTTTTTAATTAATTTCAAATAAATATATACCGTACTAGTGATATTATAACTGGAAGACGGAACGGTATTTGTATTTTGTTTTTCCTAATTATCCCTACAAATAGTTACCCCTGAATAAAACTTTTGAATATTGCCATAAAATGTTTACCGCAAATTTTTATAAAAATAAATATCGGCATAGGATATTAATATTAAAATAAAAACTGTATTAATAAATTTACGTATTTTTAATTACCTATAGCTGTGTTGGCCTCAGGCGGCTTGGTGCTGCGGTGAGTTGTTAATTGTAGTAGTAGTAGTAGTATAAACATATTTAAATAATACTTTGTCGTGACATGATAACAGGAGTATGGATCGGTACCAGCATTTTATTTATCCTTATCTTTGAAAATATTTTTCTCTAAATATAAATTTAAAATTTTGCCATAAAAGGATTGGAATGAAATGAATGAACCTTTATCATAAAATTCAAATACTAAAGAATTTCAGTTTAATACGGTTATCTGTTATTGATTACCTATTTGTAAAACTTAAAATAAAGATATGTTAATACACTAGCTTACCAGTTGCATATTGTTGCGATTTCAAAAGATAATATAAGATAAGATAAGATAAGTTTTATTCTTCATTAAATACACATACAATATTACATGTTATTAATCCTTCAAAGGCTCATTGGTCTGTACAAAGAGGGACGACATATGAATTACATACTCAGAGATAAAAAACAAAAGAAAATTTAAAATGATCACTTACTCACATATGAAGGAGATGAAAAGAAAATATAGATAAACTGGAAACTATAGAAAAAATTAGAAAAAATAAACTAAATTTATTAATTATATTAGATAGACTCAAAAAGAAAAATAATAAAAAAAAAATATATATATTATTATTACTATAAGCGAATTCCTATTGTCGAAACAGAATTATGTGTATTGTCAGGTAGAACCAACATCATAATAGCTGTTACGATATTATTCATAGCTCTTATCCAAGATATTAAAATATCATAACTTAAGCCATGTACAGCCCTTTTAAGCATGTATTTAAAACTATATAAATTCCAGTTCAATCAGCTCTGCTTATTTCTGAGGCTAGGTAGCAAAATTGAGGTTTATGGGTTATTTCAGTCATAAGGCTTATAATTATTGGACTGTAATAAAATGGTGCGAAAGCAATAAAATTTAACCCGGCTTCATGAATGCTACTCCTTAGTGAACTATACAAGTTTCAGCAATAAATATTGATAGTCATACCTGAGGTCTGGGAGTCATAGCTCAGAGAAGACCACCATAAAACAAAACTAAACATTCAGGGGACATCAACTCCACAAAAAAAAAAAATAAAAAAATAAATAAAAAAAATAAAATAATTATTCAGTTTGATTCTTAACTAAATGGTCCTTAAGAATCCTCTTGAAAGTGCCAAACGAGTGGCATTTCTGTACTGAAGAAGGCAGGGAGTTCCAAACCTGATGACAAGTGATGAGGGGATTGAAATCTGACCGCACAGTGGGAGTAGGAGGAATGCGGATATTATGTGACGAACGAAGGTTATATGGAGCTGAATCAGAAATAAACTGAGGAGTTTTTTGAAGAGATTTTGGAAGATTGCCATGAAGCTGATGAAAAACAAAAGAGGCACAAGAAAGAATGTAGATAGACTGTAGATTTAGAAGCAGTCTTGGTGAAGAACGGTTGGTGTCAATAACCAGACGTCGTGTTTTATAATACATGACAGAAAGCGACCGCAGTGTAGAGGGAAAAGTAGACATCCATACTATGGGGCAATAAGAGACATATGACTGGACAAGGCAGAAAAAAGAAGCTTCAGAATAGATCCAGGAAAGGTGTGTTTGAGTTTTCGAATGACACCCAAAATCCGTGAAACCTTAACCCTAATCATGGCTATATTGTGTCTAAAAGAAAGATTTTCATCAAGCAGGATACCAAGATACCAGACCAATCAATTCTTTGGTCTACATAAAGCGCCTTGTGATACCTGAAGCTGTGTCAGTTGAGGGAAAGCTACACCAATTCGAGAAAAAATTAGAAAATGTGACTTGGCAACATTCACGGCCAAGTAATTCACTTCAAACCATGAAACTACTCTCTCAAATATTGCCACCAGATTAGATCTGACATCACATTCCGTCCTCCCTAGAGTCCCAAAAGTGCTGTCGTCAGCAAAAGCAACGAGACAATCCTCATTAGAAGTAGCATTGGGACACGAAGGAACATCCGGATGACAAAGATTGCAGCATACTAGAGGACTGGTGTTCTTGACTGCTGAAATCAGATCATTGACATAAATCAGAAATAAAACGGGGCCAAGAACAGATCCCTGGGGGACACCATACTCTACTTTAGAAGGGCTCCGGAAAAGCGGATCAATTGAAATAAGTCTACCAGAAAGATATGATTCAAACCAAGAGAAAACATTTGATCTTATACCAATATGCGATAATTTCCTAAGAAGAATCTGATGAGTCAAAGAATCAAAAGCTTTACGAACATCCAAAAATAAAGCTGCCGGGATAAGACCAAAATCTATTGCCGAATGAATGAAATTCAAGAGAGATGCGCAAGCATGCTCTGTAGAGTGATTCACTCGGAATCCAAACTGGAAATCATGGAAAAAATTTTTGACATCCAGAAAACTAAGAAGCCTGGATAGCATAGCCTTCTCAAAAATTTTGCTGAAAACAGATAGAAGAGAAATTGGCCTATAATTAGCAGGATCACGCCGGGACCCACCTTTATACAGTACTATAACCTTAGCTCGCTTGAGTGATTCAGGGAAAATTCCATTCACGAAAGACAGATTGACAAGCATAGTCAATGGTGACAGAATAGCAGGAAGAACGGCACGGATAACCCTTGAAGGAATTCTGTCTGGCCCTGAAGACGATGAACCTTTAAGAGCATTTACGATCCGAGCTACCTCAAACTCAGAAACAGGGCGCAAGTCCATTGACTTTAAACAGGAGGGTCCAAGAAATCGCAACGAGGAGTTGTAGAGCTCACAGATGAAGCAGTCGTTTTTCCTATATTAGCAAAATAAGACGTAATCTCTAGCTGAACATTCTCTTCTCCTTGGACAATTTTACCGTCAACTATCAGCGTTGTTGGAACTGAAGGCGGAGGGGAGTAGGTTTAAGTACAGAATTAATAATTTTCCATGTCTTCCCAACATCCTTTCCACACTCAGAAAATTTCCTGTGATAATACTGAGACTTGGCCTTCCGACACAGAGAATTAAATATATTCCTATAGGACTTGAACCGCTGATGATGAGAAGCAGATGACGAAGCCTTGTATAGTTTCAACAGATAATTTTTCCTTTTCCAGCTTTTATGGAGACCTGGATTCATCCACGGATTCAGCAGTACTATCCTTTTCGAGGTATGAGGCTTTGGATTCTGGTGGCAAACTTCTAGGATACCTTCTTTTACTGAATCATAAAAGAAATCAAAAGAGCGGTTAAAATCCGATTCAGAATCCAAACTATCACATGACTGATCAATCAAACGAGATTTAAGTAGACTGATCTCACTGACACCAAAACGGAAAAATGGGAGATTAGATGGCGAAGCTTTACGCTGCGATCGATTAGCAGTCCTATATCGTGAAATAGCAGGGAAATGATCAGAAATATCACTAATCATCACCGAATTATCTAAGACATCTAGTGACGAAAAAATATTATCAATACGTGATGCATGCATCTCAGTAACTCGGGTTGGTATACAAACTGAAGGTTAGAGTTCCCGCAGAAAGCATCATTGACAAAAAATCTGCAGCCGAAGCAGAATTTTGATACAGCAGGTTAAGGTTGAAATCCCCCATAAGAATTAGTTCGCAAGGATGCTTTTGGACCAAGTCCAAAACCTCTTCCAGAATTTTCATAAACGAAGGAATAGATCCACTAGGGGATCTGTAAACCAAACCGACAACTAAATCCTTACAACCTGACTTAATCTCAATAAAAAGGGATTCAAAGATTCCTTCCTCATTTCTACTCAAATCACTTCGGAAATTATAGACAAGATGATCGGCAATATACAGGGCAAGGCCACCTTTCGCCATCTGTTTCCGGTTCATCCTCTCCATCCTAAATCTTTGGATATCTAAAAGCATATCCTTTTTTGAATCCAGGAAAGTTTCACATAAACCAATAACATCCGGAGTTCCACCACTGACGATCCGTTTCAGCTCATCAAAAGAGGAACAAAGGTCCCTGAATGTTTAGGTGAAGCACAGAGAAAATACCATCTTGTTTAGAAGAGGCAGAACCACTTAATTGCGAAACATATTTACTTTCAATAACTGATTTAGGATCATTATAACTCCTATTTCTACTTCCAACTGAATTATTAATTATACTTTCTATATCTAAAGGATTATTTTGTAACTCAACAAAACGTTCCCCCAAAGAGTTAACATCACCCTGGTCACTAAAAGAATTAATCATTTTACTTACGGTGGATGGTAGATCCGCCCCGCGACCAAACTCACCAGACCAAAGGTTAACGACATAAATAAATAAATAAAATCACAATAATCATACCAATAAGTAAGATGCATATACATTTTATATTATTGAACAAATTAATAATAATAATTTCAGATAAATTTAGTGACTTCCTTAAATCATTAATCATACTACTCAGTTCCTGAAATAAAAAAAATAAACAATATGTAACGCTAAAGCTCCACTGCATTAATGTACCCATGAGACCAATACAAGTAAAATCATTTTCAAGATAACAAAGGATTAAAATCCCAAACTGACGCAATGAATTGTGAGAACAGGCATGTAACAAAAAAAAATAATTATTGAAATCCATAAATTTCATTGAAGTTAATTGGAACGAAAGTAAATCATTAAACAGATACGCACAAAGAAAAAAATAAGCAAAAGATAAATAAAATACGCTGAATATATGAATGGCAAGATACTAAACATATCTATAAAAAAAAAAAAAAAAAAAAAATAAAACAAAAAAAAAAAAATAAAAACACAGTCGGCTAGAGTATGAATTTTTTTAGTGACACTTTCACCGTTAGGCCTTGCCAAAATTTGCCCACGATCAGTCCAAACATTTCTATGACCAAATCTGTCCTTAGCGGCATATAGGATCTCACGTCGCCTCTTTGTCAATGCTTCCGATAGGAAAATTCCACTTGAAGCTAACCTAGCTTTTGCTTTGAAGACTTTCTTCGCTATATCACTATTCACAAATTTAACTAAAACAGGATGGACTTTGTCGTTTAGGGAGGCATCGGTTAAAGCAGGGGATATTTTGAATCTGTAGATATTCCTAATTTGGGCAACATTAATTTCAGTCAGGTTCATTTTGGTTATGAAAACTTGCAGGATTGTTGATTGGAGGTCAGATCCGGACTGTTGCTTAACACCATGTAAAATTAGCGAATCAAGCATCACTTCTTGTTCAAATGAATCTAGTTTCATCTCAATTTTCTCTTCTTGATTTATACTTTGGTTACGAAGAGTTTTCAGTGATTGTTCAATTTTTTCAAATTTTGGTATATAATCAAGAGTACTCGCGTCATATATTTGACAAATAATGTCGTGGGATGACTGGCGGAAGGAATCAGCGTCCGAAAACCTTTCATTAACCTTCTTAGTTATATTTGCAGTAACTCTCGCTTAGTTTTTTCCAGGTCAAGTTCCGTAGAAGTGATTTTATCCATCAACGAAGCACATTCTCCTGTATTAGATTCCTTAATTGTTAATGCATTAAATGTCTTGGAAAGGGATTTATAAATATCGGGTGAATTTTTCAATTCCTCAAATGCAGCCTTTACACCTGCAGTCTGTTTTGTTGAAGTTCGGCTAACGCTTGGATTATATTCTACCAAGTTGGCTTCAACAAGTCTGTATTCGTCATGTGTCCCATAGCAAAATACCAAATATGATGGCTTTCCTTTGCTATCCTTGGACACTTTTAGTATCTTTACTGGCCAATGAGGATAATTTTTGAAGTTAGCTAACGCGATATCAAACTCTTTAAATGCAGACATTTCCTATTAAGGAGAGGACAAAAGTAAAAGCAACTTATCTTTATCTAAGTTAAGAACCTTAAGGAAAAATTTAGTTGGAAAAATGCTCCATAGATTCAACAATATATATCCAAAATAATCTATAAAATCCACTAATATCAGTCTATTTCAATACCAATTAGTTTGGCACCAAAGGTGAACACAAGATCAATTACCTCGCAGTAGGTTTACTCAAGAAAAGTCAATGGCGCAATAAATTTCACCTGTGTCTTAATCCGTTTAGTTGAAGAAAGCAGTTCTTTATTGTTCAGAGACTATAAAATATCCGTTTTCAAGCTAGGTGTTCACTGAATGAAAGCGAGTAGAATACTGAAAAGAAAAGAAATTCAAGAAAAAATCACCTGGAAAATTCTCTGGCAGAAAATTAACTCTGCAGAAAACTCCCCCTCTGCTGAAAGTTCACCCCACGGAAATTTACTTCCTCCTCCACTGAAAATTCCTCCCCACGTATTAACAACGATCGTATTTTTTAAAGTTAAAATTATATGAAAAATTACCAATTTGGAAACTTCTCCCCCCGAAAAATGTCCCCCGTGAAAAATTTCCATCTACCGAAAATTCTCCCTACCCCCCCCCCCCCACCCTGACCACTCATCTTAATTGTGGAATCGAGTCCATAAAATCGAAAAAACACGATAATGCACTGAATCGACAGATATGAAGATCAGTTTTTTTTTCAAACTTCGTGCTTTCTACATCAGAGTTAATTCCATACTTTACAAAGTTGTCCTTTACCCAAATTTATATAAATTGATATAAACTAATTAAGATATTTTGAATACATATGCAAAGAGGAGGGATATAATATGCAAACCTGATTCAGTTTAATATAGAAAATTCCCCCCCCCCATGAAAAAATTCCCCTACGATTTCTCCCTGGAAAATTTTCCCATGTGTGATAAAACGATGGTATTTTAAACTTTGAAAAGTTCACTATACAATTTCGGAGAATTTATTGAAGAAAAAATTATAATTTCGGAAGTGCCTTACAAAATTCATAATTAACTAACCTGTTAATTGAATGTCCAGAAAATGTGAATAATTTGACCGGAAAAAACTGCCAAACATTTCTATTATGGGATCTCTAATTTTAGTCAGCGCAAAAGGTATTAAAAGGACTTTAGGGGTTGGATTTTATGCCTAAAACCTTCAAAAGAGTAGACTCAACAATGTCTTAAAGTTTCTTGGCGATCGAATGAATATTGTAGTAATGCATGTAAGACATTCATTCGATTTTAAATATATAGATACTTCGTGGTGATATAATAACGGGAATATGGAGCAGTATCCGGGAATATGGAGCAATAACGGGAGTATGGAGCAGTAATAACGGGAATATGGAGCAGAATATGGAGAATATGTTGACATTCCTGCTTCTCCCATTAAATAGTTGCTATTGATTATTATTTTTAAATATTACCCTCAAATATTCATTGTAGATTATCATACAACTCAAAATTGCCATAAAACCAAAATATTTAAATGTGAATACACCTACCTTTTTTGTTTCTCCGTGTTTAAAATTGTTGGTTTTGTTTGTTGGTTGGTGAATGCTACCCCACAGTATGGACACTGTATGTATTTGCTGCCCTCGTATTATTATTATTATTATTTTATATCTTTTTCCTTTTTTTCGTTCTTATTACAGTGGTTAGCCCAGGGGCTAGTGCTCTGAACTTGAAATCCTAAGGTCAGGGGTTCGAGCCCTGTTGTCGCTGGTTATTTGGTATGGAATGAGAGTCAGCGGTGTGACTCCGTAAGCTCAGCAAGAGTTGACCCATCTTTAAATGGGTACCTGGAGAAATATGGGGGGAAACGCAGGAAGTTTCATATTATTTGCCCCCCAACCACGCATTGCACTCCCGACCGAAAGTATCGAACCAGAATATGAATAAGTTTTTTATAAGTTATTATATTGTAATTAAATGACGTTTTATGTATTTGCTATTTACTTGATTCACCCCCACGTCAACCGTTTAGTTTTGGGTGAATCATATTGATTTTTGTGTGTAAGTTGTTATTAAGATTTGATAAATATATTAATCAATATATGAAAAAAATATTCCATTCTTTTCTATTCAGCCGGATGCAATAAATTGTGATTGATTGAAACTTGTTTTTTCTAGGAATGTGTTTTGATTTTTACATAGCCATGTTGTCATTTTATTTTTTGTTTTTGACAGAGCCATGTTGTCATTCGTTTTTTTTTTTTTTTACGTAGCCATATTGTCGTTAACTTTTTGATTTTTACACAGCCATGGTGTCATTCGGTTTTTATTTTTGCGTAGCCATGTTGTCATTCACTTTTTTGATTTTTACACAGCCATGCTATCATTCATTTTTTATTTTTACACAGCCATGCTGTCATTCATTTTTTTTTTACACAGCCATGTTATCATTCAATTTTATTTTTACACATCCATGCTGTCGATCATTTTTATTTTTCATTTTTTACACAGCCATACTATCACTCAATTTTTTTTATTTTCACACATATATGTTGTCGTTCAATTTGTTTTTTCGCCAGTAATTTGGTTTAGGTATATTCCTTCTCCTTTCAAAACTACTTGCTCTTTAAGTCTGGCTGTTGAACCTCACAACTTTAACCCAAATTTATTTGACAACAATTTTATTGTTGTCAAAGGACAATAACGACAGCAATCCTATGCGTGACATGAAAGGATTAGACGCTCATCTTGCAATCGAATTAGACTTGGCATATCAACACCAAAGTGGTGACTGTTAAATGATACCCCAAGTGCAATCAGAGACTTTAGCTGCACCTTTCATTAGGCGTGACCTCGTTTGCCAATATGTCAACGAAACATCAAAAGAGATTCGAATGAAATGTGGGAAAAAAATTACCCTTCGCTCTACGAAATAATCATACAAAGTAAAGGAAAGTTGAAATGAAAAATGACTTTTGATCCTGTAATTCTGCCTTCAAACCATTTTATTTTAGATTGAAATTTTATTCTATATTTTTAAATTTAATTCTATTTTATTTTAAATTTTATTATACCATTTTATTTTAGGTTGTAATTTTGCCTTCAAACCATTTTATTTTAGAATGAAAAAATATTCTTGAACAAAATCCTTAATATAAAAATTTATTTAGTATTCATTTTTGCACTGTTTCAAATCATATTTTTTTTAAATTTCCAGTCAAGGAAATTTCAAAGTCTTGTAATAGTATCCTATTAGCAACGAGTGTATTTTAAACCTCAAAAGTTAATGATACTTGAAAAAATGTTATTAAGGAATTAATTCAGAGATTTAAAAAATCTACAACAGAGTAAATATTGGACTACCCCCCCCCCCCCAAAAAAAAATGATGGCCAAAAATAGATTTTTATTAATCCCCTATAATTTCCTAAATTTCTCATAAAATTCATAAAATATTTCCCTTTTCCTATTCTTATCCACCTTCCATTCGACCCGTAAATTTTGAACCCTCTTTTACCAGAATAAATATGTTCATTGTACCCAACTAATGGATAAATTATATTTTCAAAAACTAGTTTTTATTCTAGAAAAAAACAGAAATAACAAGAATTACTTCAAAGGTGATTGGGGGTTCAAACACAAGAAAACATATAAACCTCCAAGGTTTTGTAGGCAAATAGTAATTGAACAACCAAACGACTATAAATTCAAAAAAAAAACTTTTTCTTCTATGATCCGAAATGATCCTTGTTTTTCGTGATTAATTAAAAAAATTCTACAAAATACGTTTTTCAAAAAAAAAGTAATGAACTCCATTAACCCAAAATGAACAAACATAGAATCAAATAATCTACCAAGCACACAAACCACCACAAATCATTATCAATAAATAAATAAAACTCAAAACGAACAGAAATTAAAATAAATAACAGAGTCAAACTCAAAACGAGCAAAAATTAATATAAGTGGGGTTCAAAACCCTTATACTTTCTAAAAGCCAGAATATAATCTGTAAAAAATTTAAATGAATTTCCTTTAAAAAAATGTGCATTGTCAGCTTAATATACACATGCTGATATTTATTCCTTAAAGTCTTAATCGATTTTTGATTTCTTAAAGTAAAAAAGTGAAAACATTTTAAAAAAATTGTTCAGTAAAGTACAAATTATATTCTAGCTTTTAGAAAGCACAGGGGTTTTGAACTCTGCTCGTATTAATTTCTGCTCGTTTTGAGCTTGACTCCGTTATTTATTTTAATTTCTGTTTTTTTTTTTGTTTTTTTGGTTTCATTTATTTTTTGATGCTGATTTTTGGTATTTGTATGCTTGGTAGATTATTTGATTCTATTTTTGATCATTTTTGGTTTAATGGAGTTCTTCACTTTTTTTTGAAAGAACTTATTTTGTGGAAAACGTTATTCTAATTAATTTCTGTTCGTTTTATATTGACATAGTCTTTTTCAGGGAAAAAGAAAATAATAGTTCGAATCTTTCAGATTTTCTCTAAGAATTTATAGTTTGGCCTGCTATTCATATGCTGGAGAAACTTTTTCAACAATTTTTAGCAACATAAACTCTTTTGAAAATCATGACACAAACAGTAGTGTTTGATTTAGTCATATACATCCTCTAGTTGACCTGATAAACAAAAGTTAATACCATTCCCAAAAAATTATATTTATGCTCTTTGACAGCCTAGATACACTTACTGTCTTTTGACTTAGTAAAATTTTATGAACAGAAGTAGTAATAGAAGTAGCCCCGAACATTTGAATTGAATAGCCTCAGTTGTTCTTGGTATATTGATGAGATGTCTTATTGGCAACCAGGATACAAACATGCGTTTTGATTCAATTTTAAAGCAACATTTAGTTTTCAAGCATAATGGGCAAATTACATAACTGTGGGGGGTTGACCTACCCAATAACCCTAAAGATCTAGTTACTAGACCATTCATCTATGATGAACAAAATGGCTCTCTTAAAATTTTGATTGGAAGTGTCTGAAAAAATTATGAGCTAAAGAGGAGGGCTGATTGCCCTCCAATCACTTTTGACTCTTGAGAGGGCAGTAGAACTTTTAATTTTCAATCAAATTAGCTCCTTTAAAATATTAATGATTCTACTGGCTATGATAGAGCATCGCTGTCTATGTTCTTATATGCCCTATATTGCTTATATGCCCTTTTAATACCTATATGCATAAAGGTTTTTCGTTTAATTGAAACTCCTCCTGAACGTTCCCTAAAAGTCTCAACTTAATGTAATTAGTGTCGTTTGTTACATTAACCGTAGAAGCAGCATTAAATGAATACACACAGTGTCTTCTGGCTAGCTCAAAATCGATAACCTATGAAGGTATGTAGGTGAAATTTTCAGAGAATATTTCTGTTATACGGATGACAATATGTAATCCGTATGCAGGTCGTCAAAAGGGCATGTCAGCAATATCTTAGGAACAGTTTCGTGTGTGAAATTAAAACTTACAACGCTCTTTGCGGGGGATCTTGAACTAGCTAAAAGACAATATTTGCATCATGTTACTAATGCTTCTACGCCTGCAGCTACTGCTAATATTACTATTACTGCTACTACTACTACTGCTACTAAAACTCAGACTGCTACTATTAACTGTATTCCTACTGCTACTGCTATATTTACTGGTGCTACTACTACAACTAACAAACCTAAGGGTATTAAGACGAAAATTTTGGGCAATATTGGAACTGTCTTATTGAAACACACTAAATCGAAACACACTACGCCCATATAGGTTGTCAAGAGGACGTATCAGCGATGCTTCAGGACCGGTTGATGGTTTTAAGTTAAAAATTTCATCGTGTGTTGAAGGGGATATTGAAAAAAGGTACTTGCATACTGCTACTAATCCTACTAAAACTATTGCTATACATAATTACTGAGCCTTTGAACAATGCTAATAAGAAATTGATGTCTCAAAACTTTGTGTGGATATTTTTTATGGGATATGATGGGCGAGGGGGGGGGGAGACGTTTCTCTCAAATCACTTTGACTCTTAAAAAGGCCATTATAACTTCCAATTTAAAATCAAATGAGACCCATCTGAATTTAATACGACCACCCATTCCAAAAAAACTTTATATACCCCCAGGGCATAACTTAAAGCCCTTGCCCCAGGGCTCTGGGGGATTGTGCCAATCCTGGAAGCATTATTATATGTTCTATGGAATATTTTAAACAAAATTGCCATCGCACAATTTCAATTAGATGCATTTGGTGAAACAAGGGGTAGTTGGGTGGGGGGAGGTGCTACAGGACCTCCATCACTATTGACTCTTAAAACGCAACTGTCTCAAAATATCTATTAGATAAATCTCAGGAAAACACGACATGTTTGTGTGTGTGTGTGTGTGTGGAGGGGGGGGGGGTAGCTACACTCTGATCACTTTGACTCTTAAAAAGTGCATGAGAACTTATGATTACTAATCCAATGAGTCCCCTCCAAAGCATATATGACCACACTTTTTATAAGAACCTTATATACCCTAAGGGCGTAACTTACAACCCTTACCCTGAGAGCTGTAGGGAGGGGGTGTCTTCCTCACAGACATAATTTTCAAAACCTTAAACTACGATTAATAATATTGTTATCTCCAAATTTTTAAAGGAGTTGTTGAGGCAAATGATGAGCGTGGTGGGGGGGGGCTATTTGCTCTCAAATCATTTTGACTCATAAAAAGAGCACTATAACTTTCACTTTCAAATTAAAAAAGCCTCATCTGATGTTTATACGACCACCCATTCCATAAAAACCTTATATGCCCTCATAAAATGACTTACAAACCTATCCCAAGGGCGCTGGGGGGTAGTGTCATCCCTAGAGACAATATTATATGTTCTGTGGAACATTTTGGGAAAAAATTACTATATCATAATTTCAATCAAATGCGTTTGATGAAAGGCGGGGTTGTAGGGGAGGGGGACTAAATACCCTCCATCACTTTGGACGCTTAAAAAGGAACTAGAACTTGCAATTTTCAGCCAAATGAGCCTCTTCTAAAGTTAAACAACCTTCCTTTCCATAAAAACCTTAAATACCCCTGGGCATAACTTAAAATCATTGCCCTAATCTTTGGGGTTTGTTTCAATCCCAAAAACCTTGTTATATGATATTTAGACTATTTTGCATAGAATGGCCATCTCAAAATTTCTACTAGATGCATTTCAGGACAATACGACATGTTTGTGTGTGGGGGGGGGTAGCTGCCCTCCGATCACTTTGACTTAAAAAGAGCACTAGAGCGTCTGATTACCAATCCAATGAGGCCCCTCCGAAGCTTATATGACCACGCTTTCTATAAAAACCTTATATTCCCCCAGGGCATAATTTACAACCCTTGTCTTGAGGGCTGAGTGGATTTGGTATCCTCAAAGACATAATTTCTGGACCTTTCAAATACTTTGAACAAAATGGCTATCTCAAAATTTGGATTGGAAGTGTTTTGGGAAACAATGGGCGCGGGAGGGGATTCTCTCTTCCATTACTTTCGACTATTAAGAAGAGCAAAACCCCTCTCAATTTCAAATCGAATGAGTCCTTTTTGAAGTTTTTACGACAACGTTTTCTTTAAGAACCTTATATGTCCACAGGGCATAACTTACATACTTTGCCCTGGGGGCTATGGGGAGGGGGGGGTTGTCATCTTCAAAGACATGTATTTCAGACCTCTCAACTACGTTTAACAAAAAAGCTATCTCAAAGTTTTGATTGGATGTGTTTGGTGAAATAATGGGCATGAGAGGGGGGTTAGTTGCCCTCCAATAACTTTTGACTATTAAAAAGGGCACTAGTCCTTTTAATTTCCAATCGAATGAGCCCTTTTGGAAGTTTCTACGACCACCCTTTTTATATGAACCTTATATGCCCGAGGCTGTAGGAGCTGTAGGAGGGGGGGGTTGTTTCAAACCCCAAAAGCCTTTTTATATGATATTTAGACTATTTTGAATAGAATGGCTACCTCAAAATTTCTATTAGATGCATTTCGGAACAATATGACGTGTGTGTGTGTGGGGTGGGGGGGGACTGCCTGCCCTCCAATCACTTGGACTCTTATAAAGAGCACTATATTGTCTGATTACCATTCCAATAAAACCCCTCCGAAGTTTTTATGATTACGCTTTCTATAAAAACCTTATATGCCCCCAGGGCATAACTTACAACCCTTTCCCTGAGGACTGGGGAGATTTGGTAACCTCAAAGACATAATTTCCGGACCTTTCAAATACTTTGAACAAAATGGATATCTCAAAATTTTGATTTGAAGTGTTTGGGAAATTATGGGCATGGGGTGGGTGATTCTCCCTCCGATTACTTTTGAATATTGAAAATGGTTATAGCCCTCTCAATTTCCAATCCATTGAGCCCTTTTTGAAGTTTTTACGACAACACTTTCTACAAGAACCTTATATGCCCCCAGGGCATAACTTATAACCTTTGCCTTTGGGGCTGTGGGGGGTTTGTCATCCTCAAAGACATAATTTTCGGACCTTAATATTAAAAAAGATTATTTATTAAAAAGGACACTAGCCCTTTCAATTTCCAATCGAATGAGCCCTTTTTGAAGTTTCTACGACATCACTTTCTATAAAAACCTTGTATGCCCCCAGGGCATAACGTAAGACCCTTACCCTGAGGGCTGTGGAGGGGGAAGGGGGGCTGTCATCCTCAAAGATCGAATTCACAGAACTTTTAACTACGTCGAACAAAATGGCTATCTCAAAATTTTGATTGGATGTTTGGGAAAGTGGTGGGTGTGAGAGAGGGGTTAGTTGGCCTCCAATCACTTTCGACAATTGAAAAGGGCACTAGCCCTTTCAATTTCCAATCAAATGAGCCCTTTTTGAAGTTTCTGCGACCACCCTTTCTGTGTAAACCTTAAATGCCCCCATGGCATAACTTACAACCCCTGCCCTGGGGGCCCTTGGGGGAGGTTTTCATCCTCAAAGAGATAATTTTCAGACTATTCAACTACGCTAAAAAAAAATGGCTATCTCAAAATTTTGATTGAATGTGTTTGGGGAAATGATGGGCGTGGAAGGGGTGTTAGTTGCCCTCCAATCCCTTTTGACTATTAAAAAGGGCACTAGCCCTTTCAATTTCCAATTGAATCAGCTTTTTCGAAATTTCTGCGACAACTCCTTCGATACGAAGTGTCCTGGTCTAAAAGAGACCAAAAAAAAAAAAAAATAATAATAATAATAATACATATTGCCTACATTGTTCTTTACTTAGGCAGCGCTATTGCGCTGCCTATGAAAAAGAAAAGAAGTAAGAAATCTGTGAATGCTCAGAAAAGGTAAAGAAGATACTTTGTGTTAATTGGACGAACATTCGGACCTGGCCTTCCGGGCCCGGGAACTCGCTTCATGTCAGATACAACCTTTAAGGCAGCAATTTTATTGTCCTCCACCATCAGTTCAGCCGCTATTGCGCTGCCTATGAAAAAGAAAAGAAGTAAGAAATCTGTGAATGCTCAGAAAAGGTAAAGAAGATACTTTCTTTAAGGTAAAGGTAAAGAAAAGGTAAAGAAGATACTGGGACCTGGCCTTCCGGGCCCGGGAACTCACTTCATGTCAGATACGACCTTTAAGGCAGCAATTTCATTATCCTCCACCATCAGTTCCGCCAGCTGAGTCATCAAAATTGTTGGTTTTATTATGCCGGTAATACATAATTATAAATATAATTATTCTGAATAGCTCATTATTTAAAACCATGAACATAAATATTTGTTTTGCTGCAGTGACTGTAGTACTAATGTTACTACCAGCATTGTTCTTGGGTGTCTGGATATATTTTACAAGGTTCAGGGGGGGGGTAGCTAAATATTGTTCTAGTGAATTTTTTCCGCTTCAAATATTTATACAATCTTAAGTGAAAACTGACACAAGAAAAATAAACCCAAGCTGAGGAAAGATGACTACCCCACTATCAGTTGCAGCTCCCTCCTCCCCAGTTTTCTCACATCTGACATTAAATTCCATTTTTTTATATTTTTAAATACCTTTGGTTTACCTTGCCCACCATATTATGGGGCCTAAAACCGTTGTTGCCCCCCCCATCCCCTTCATTGATATTCCGCTCATAGTCAAATGACTGGGGAAAATACTGACCTATTTCAAGCCTGGTCTATGTAATTTCGTTCCAAAAAACAAAATACGTCCGTGAAATTA
The DNA here is from genome assembly GCF_049724085.1 of Artemia sp. Qi Xiang Cuo. NCBI lineage: Eukaryota > Metazoa > Arthropoda > Branchiopoda > Anostraca > Artemiidae > Artemia > Artemia sp. Qi Xiang Cuo. Next base: position 12,948,389 of record NC_142807.1, read on the forward strand.
GGAAAAAAGAGGAATATTAGAATGTGAAAATGACCTTTACGCAGAACCTTTTCCGTTTTCTAAACACGTTCCACGTATCAGAGTTTATAGAAATACTTTGACTGTGTAATAATCCCCACCATTGGATGGAAATTCCGAAAGTAGGAGGGGCTACTATAGATATTCTATTTTCATAAAACTATGTTAGAAAATTTGAATTAGTTTCTCTGCTGTTTTCGACCAGTAAAAATGCCTAGAAGAAAGAAAGAGGAAATTGATAACTGTTGGTACGTAATTTTCACTAGAAAAACTTCTAAAATTTCCAGAACCAAAGGCTCTGGAAATTATGCCACTTCCCCTCAAATATTGCAAAATATGGGACTTGTTGAGTAGAAATAATGGTAAAAATATGTTTTTGTACATGGGGTGATCTGTTGTACCAATTTAGAGGGGAGGAAGGCAGTGGCGTAATTTCCTCAAAATCCTGGAGGGGGGAAAGTTGGAGCCGATTTTCCCAAGTCAACTGAAAATGACAGTGAAAAATGAAAAATGAGTCATATAGTACCATAAAGACAAAGGTATACTGAAGACAGCTGACTTATTTCTGTAGCTGCTTGAATTTTTTGGGCCTATCTTAGTTACGACAAGATTTTTGAAGAAACTAAATTTCAGCTGAAAGTAGGCAAACTGGGCTCTGGGGCTTTTCTTAATCCATTGCATTCTCCATTGAAGATATAAAATAACTTGTGTTGTAAAAATTTCATTTTATCAATTTTATATATTATTTATCAAACAGTTCGTGGTAACAAACTGTAAAGTAAGGAGCGACCCGGCTCAATGGTAACCGAAACTCTAAAAAACTGAATGTTGATACCAATAGACACATCAAAAGTATCAGATTTTAATTTTTATTTTAAATATAAAATTTTCATCAAGTTTAATTTTATCTATCACAAGTTAATCGTCTGAGAAAATTTTGCCGATTTTTGAAAAAGGAGGAAAGACACCCTCAGCACAATAAAACCTAAAGTAGAATAACACCACCATATTCAGCATACCAGAAAACCCTCCTCTAGAGGTTTCAAGCTCTTATCTAAAAAAATGTGGAATTTTCCATTTTTTGCCAGAATAAAGATCAAGGATGCGTGTTTTTTATTTTTTTTTTTTTTTTTTTTTTTTTTTTCCAGGGGTGATCGTATCGACCCAGTGGTCCTAAAATATCGTGGGACTGATCTTTCGAACGGAAATTAAAAGCTCAAGTGCCCTTTTTAAGTGACTAAAAAAATGGAGGGCAAGTAGGCCCCATCCCACGCTCATTTTTTTCCCAAATTCATCTGATCCAAATTTTGAGATAGCCATTTTGTTCAGCATGGTCGAAAATATTATAAATATGTCTTTTAGGATTTTTTAATCCCTCGAAGCCCCAAGGAGGAGGGCTCAAAGCTATGAACTTTACCCAATGTTAACATATACGTAGTACTGGTTATTGGGACCTGGTAAACGAAACTCTAGAAAACGGTATTTTGATACAAATACATACATCAAAAGAACCAAATTTTAATTTTGATTTCAAATATATAAGTTTCATCAAGTTTAATCCTACCCATCAAAAGTTACGCGCCTGAGAAAATTTGGCTGATTTTCGAAAAAAGGGGGAAAGACCCTCTAAAAATTATAGAACCTTAATGAAAATCACACCATCATATTCCGCGTATCAGAGAACCCTACTGTAGAGGTTTCAAGCTCCTATCTACAAAAATGTGGAATTTTGCATTTTTTTTGCCAGAAGAAAGATCACGGGTGCGTGTTTATTTTTATTTTTTTTTTTCCCCAGGGGTTCGTATCGACCCAGTGGTCCTAGAATATCGTGGGAGGGCTCATTGGAATGAAAATTAAAAGTTCTAGTGCCCTTTTCAAGTGACCAAAAAAAAATGGAGGGCAACTAGGCCCCCTCCCACGCTCATTGTTTTCCCAAAGTCACCTGATCAAAATTTTGAGATAGCCATTTTGTTCAGCATGTTCGAAAATATTATAAGTATGTCTTTTTAGATGACTTAATCCCCCGAAGTTCCCGGGAGGAGGGCTGAAGCTATGAACTTTACCCAATGTTAACATATAGTATTGGTTATTGGGAAGTATACAGTACAGACGTTTTCAGGGGATATTTTTCCTGGTAGTGGGGGGAGGGGGTTGGGCAGGGATGTACGCAGGGGGGCCTCCGGGCCCGAGCCCCCCCCCCCCCCGAAATCTCACGATTTTTTTCATTTTCCCATAAATTTCTGATTTTTCTCACAAAATAATGGGTTTGAAGGATTTGCCCCCCCCCCCACGAAAAAAATTGCCCCCCCCCCCCGAAACAAATTCCTGCGTACGTGCCTGGGGTCGGGGGTTATGTGGGAGGATCTTTCCATAAAGGAAGTTTTCATGGGGGAAGGGACATTGCCATGAAGGGGATGCCGAACTTCCCAGCATTATTTAAAAAAAGATCAGAAATTAAATTTAAAAAAAACAAGTTTTTTAACTGCAACAGCAACAACATTAAAACTTTAAATGAACAGATTATATTACATATAGGATTGGGTTCACCCCCTAGTCAATACCTCACTCTTTAAGCCAGAGATTTTTTAGTACTTTCATAAGAGCTATTTATTCTAATTAACGGCCTTTGTAATTAAGCGGTCATTTTTAAAGAATTGGAACAAAATTTGAACTTTCGCTTAAAGAGCAAGGTATTGACAAGGGGGTGAACCCCGTAATATATGTATTAAAAATATATGAATATAGAAGTTCGTTACGTAAGTTAATTCGTAAGTTACTTATATTTATTACTAATAAAAACGTTCGTAAATAAAATGAAACAAGTTTCGAGAAAGCAATTTAACCAAATAGAAGTAAATTAATATGCAAATTTTGTTTTAATTGTTCATATACTGTGAGCCAAGCTCAAAATCTGCATTTATTCAAAAACATTCAAAAATTAAATAAAAAAAATAAGTTTTTTTTAAATGAAAGTAAGGAACAAAGTTAAAATTTAAAACGAACAGAAATTATTCCGTATATGGAAGGGACTGCCCCCTACTCAACGCCTCGCTCTTTACACTATAGTTTGACTCTTTCTCCCAACTCTATATTTTTTAAACAATAAAAAACTTTAGCGTAAAGAGCGAGGTGTTGAGGAGGGGACAGCCCCTTTCATATACAGAATAATTTCTGTTCGTTTTAAGTTTTAATGTCGCTCCTTACTTTCAGTTAAAAAAAACTTGTTTTTTTTATTTAATATATATATATAGTTTAGATGATTATGTATATTTATTTATTTCTACTTAATCTTTATATTGGCAGCTTGATATGTATTAACCATTTAACTTTTTATGTTACGTTTTATTTATTTCGTACTTAATTAATTTTCTTGCCCTAGATGTTAGAGTTTTATTTTTGCTTCCTTTTTTTGTTTCATGTACGAAGTCTCCCTCGGAAATCGGGATAGAATTTTAGAAGTACTTAAGTCATATCTAAATTTAATATAGAGGAAAATGAAAAGTTTGTGATACTTTGGATGTGAAGGAAGTTTTGTTTTGTGAGGAAGAATTAGCGACAGTACTAAAAGGATTAAAAAATAATAATGCTCCAGTTGCTGATTGTGTGGTAAATGAGTTTTTTAAATATGGCGGCTCTGAGGTTAGAAATAAGTTACTGAAGAGTATGAATATGATTTTTAAAAAAGGTCTCTGTAGTCTGGGTTAGTCTGGTCTCTGTAGGTAGCAAATTACTTAGTATTATGATACTTTTTAGACTGAGAGATGCCATAGACAAAGTTTTAAGAGAAGAACAGTGCGGTTTTAGAAAAGGTAGAGGATGTGTTGACCAAATTTTCACTCTTAGGTTTATAATTGAGAAATGCCTAAGTTTTCAAACACCTTTGGTCCTCAGTTTTATAGATTATGAGCAAGCGATCGATTCTGCTGATAGAAGAGCTTTAGCAAAGGTTTTATCCTTGTATGGTATACCAGACAAATATATTAAAGTGATTAGTGCTATGTACAAGTATAACACTGCTGCGGTTAAGGTAAGAAATTAGGTTAGCAGCTGGTTTTGTATTAAATCAGGAGTTAAGCAGGGTTGTGTTCTATCCTCCTTTATATGGATTATTTTGATGGACTTTGTCTTAAGGAGCACAGGAAAGGCAATGAAAGACCACGGAATCAAATGAGGAGGAAAAACTCTCCTGGACTTAAATTATGCTGATGATTTAAGCTTCCTAGATGAAAGTGTGAGCAAAATCAATGAACTTTTAGAGGTTTTGCGAGTTCAGGGTGCTAGAATAGGTTTGAATATTAATATTAAGAAGACTAAGTCACTAAGGCTAGGAATAAGCGAAGATGAAAAGGTGACGTTGAGTAATGAAAAGATTGATCAGGTGGGTAGATTCACCTGCCTTGGTAGTATTATTAGTAAAGATGGTGGGAGCAGTGAAGATATTAAAAGTAAAAAAGCCAAGGCACAGGGTATTTTGTCACGGTTAAAAAAAAGTTTGGAAGAATAGGAACATAAGTCTGCAAACGAAGATTGGAAAATTAGAAGCTACAGTGATGACAGTAGTCAAGTATGGTTCTGAAGCATGGGCGTTTCGAAAAGCAGATGAAGGTTTGCTGGATGTTTTCCAGAAAAATTGCTTAAGGATTGCTCTGGGCACACGGCTGACTGACCGTATTTCAAACAATAGTCTGTACGAAAAATGTGATTCAATACCGCTCTATAAGGCTATAATGAAAGAAAGGTTGAGGTGGCTAGGTCACGTTGTGCAGATGAAGGATGACAGATTGCCGAAGTTAGTTCTTTTCGGCTAACCGTCTAGGGCTAAATGGAAAGCAGGTCGTCCTTGTTCGGTATGGGAGGACGTCTTAAAGAAAGATTTAAAGGAAATTGGAACTTCGTGGGAGGGTGTAAAAAGGGAGGCTTTGATTAGATTGGGATGGAGGAGGAACGTACGTAGCTGTTCTGGCCTCACATGGCTTGGTGCTCCGGTGAGTTATTAGTGGTAGTAGTAGTAAATTTGATGCTTTATTATGGCTTCTCCTCTAAGTCTCACCATAGAATTTACACACAGCAGCGCCAATTCAAGAAACTCTAAGAGGAGGGGTTTAGTATTTTAAATTTAGGAATCTGGGATGTGTTTTCCAATCGTGGCAAACAGCAGTGTGGTACGTAAAAAAAAATTCACAACTTATCTGTAAACTTTATATTGAAAGTTAAATAATACAATCTATAAGTGTATTTCCTTATTCTTAATTTTTTATTGTAAATTGAAAAGGGGGGAGGGGAAAATATATTTCTCAATGTGTAGGAGGACAATTTGTCAAGAATTCAACTTTTTCAAAGAATATACCCCCAACTAGGTATTTTTGAAATATGGAGGGCAGAAAATCCAAGGGAGATATGCCGCCTTCTCCCCTTCCCCAGATGACGTTACTTTTTATCCACACAACTGAACCTGCCAAACATAATAGATTCTTGAGTCCCTGTAAGGCTTTATAACCCACCTCAAAAGGAGACAGATTTTATAATAGAAATGCTGAGGAACTATGCTTGTTTTTTCATTAATTTTGTTTTCACAACATTTTTGAAATGGCTTTTGTCCATCTTGCTTGCCCCGTAGGGCAGCAGAAACAGTGAATACTGAAGACTGATAAATAACCAAAAAGAAAATGTTGATCAGAAATCATAATATATTGCCATGATTTTTCTTTTCGCTGCTTGGTCCAATTTTGGCATTTCTTACTGTCCAATAGTGTGGATGCCAATTTTCCCTTCTTTTAAAACCGTTTTCCAAGGTTTAAAATATATTTAGAACACCCGTTCATGAAACTAATCGTTCAGTGGTTATCCCTTTACTTAACTCGAATCACCATCTTATACCGCTGACCAAAATAATTATCATCTTAGTAACACAGTCATTATCAAATTCCTTTTAGGACATCTGTAAGGTCAGATTCCAATCCTGTAATGGCGAGTCACATTATGTGGCATATGACGCCCGAACTATCTCCAAAATACCACTCTTTTAGCCCCTTAAATTTTTTTAACAACTTTTTGGCTTCATAGAGGCTACTGTTTAATAAATTAAATTAACACGTTTTTTAGGTAATTTTATTTAATTTATCTACTTACGTTTAATTCTTGCGTTCTCTTCTTTCTCTGTAAGCGACTTTTTTCTCTCAGTAAGTGACTCGTATATATTCCCTTTGCTTTACAGGCCAAGGAACCTTTAGGGGATTATCATAGTGTATTATTGTACATGCATCTCATTGTGAATAAATCTGAACTTGTCTTGTTTTTAAACAGGGGTTGATCTTGGGCGGGTGGTTTTAGCCGCATGTAGCCCCCCCCCCAGAAGGTCGAAAGTTGTATTAATTAGAGGGATAGAAGGGTGAAAATATCAATGGGAGAACCCAAGTTTCGTTGGTGCACCCCAATCATTGATTCTACGCCCCTATTTGTCTTTAAATCGTCTGTTGAAATCTACATGGGTTGTTACTAGTGTCGAAGCGTCTAGTGTCGAGGCATGTCATGTATGGTGGAACATGTGGTGCTCAAAGATGCTCCTAAGGTGGCAGAGCGTGGCTAGCCCCTCGAACACTGTAAAATTCTACCGATTGAAAAATAAAGTTTTAAAATACATATTAAACTATATTATGTTATTCACTCTTAGCTTTGTCCGAAATTTACAGCTAGCTATTAATTTAAAAAAAAATGGAAAAAAATCTGTCTTAAGGAAACTTAAAGAACAGTACTAAAAAATGCATAAACGAAGTAAGATCATATATTCATGATAACAGGACTAAAGTTACACAATGAGTTCAAAATAACTTGGAATTAATCAAACAGAAAAAACATTTTTTTTTCAATTGAAAGTAAGGAGCAACTTTAAAACTCGAAGCGAACAGAGATTGTTCCTTATATGAAGGGGGTGCCCCCTCCTAAATACCTTACTCTTCACACTAAAGTTTTCAGCACTTTAAAAAAATTGTCCTATCATAGGCAGCGCGATCGCGCTGCCTAAGTAAAGAACGATGTTGGCACAATATATTATTTTTTTCTCCGTACCCGGGCACTTCGTATCGAAGGAGTTGTCGTAGAAACTTCGGAAAGGGCTCGTTTATTGGAAATTAGAGTGGCTAGTGCCCTTTTTAATAGTCAAAAGTGATTGGAGGGCAACTAGCCCCCCCCTTCCAGGTCCATCATTCCCCCAAATACATCCAATCAAAATTTTGAGATAACCATTTTGTTCAGCGTAGTTGATTTCCAGATAGAAAATATTTTTTTTAGGAGGACACTCCCCCACAACCCTCGAGGCAGGGGTTTCAAGTTATGCCCTGGGGGCATATAAAAACGATGTTGGCACAATGTATCAGTTTTTATTTTTTTCCTTTAGACCAGGGCATTTCGTGTCGAAAAAGTTGTCGTAGAAACTTCGAAAAGGGCTGATTCAATTGGGAATTGGAGTGGCTTGTGCCCTTTTTAATAGTCGAAAGTTATTGGAAGGCAACTAACACCCCATCCACACCCCCCATTTCCCGAAACATATCCAATCAAAATTTAGAGTTAGCCATTTTGTTCAGCGTAGTTGATTTCCAAATAGAAATTATTTATTGAGGAGGACACTCCACCATAGCCTTCAGGGCACGGGTTGTAAGTTATGCCCTTGGGCATATAAGGTTTTTATAGAAGGCGTTGTCGTAGAAACTTCAAAAAAAGCTCATTCGATTGGAAATTAAAAGAGCTAGTGCCCTTTTAAATTGTCGAAAGTGATTGCAGGGTAAATAGCCCCCCCCCACGCCCATCATTCCCTTAAACACATCCGATCTAAATTTTAGGTCTTTAAGGATGACAACCCACCCTCCCCCCCACAACCGTCAGGGCAATGGTTGTAAGTTATGCCCTGGGGGCATGTAAGGTTTTTATAGAAAGCGTTGTTTTTAAAAGATCGAAAAGGGCTCAATCAATTGAAAATTGACAGGACTAGTGCCCTTTTAATAGTTGAAAATAATTGGAGGGCAACTAAACCCCCTCTCACGCCCACCATTTCCCCAAACACATTCAATTAAAATTTTGAGATAGCCATTTTGTTCAACGTTGTTGAAAGTTCTGGAAATTAGGTCTTTTAGGATGATAACCCCCTCAGAGCCCTCAGTGCAAATGTTGTAAGTTATGCCCTTGGGGCATATAAGGTTTATACACAAAGTTGTTGTAAAAATTTCAAAAAGGGCTCATTTGTTTGGAAATTGAAATTGCCATTTATAATACTTAAAAGTGAGCTGAGAGTAATTAACCTCCCTCTCACGCTCACCATTTCCCCAAACACATTTAATCAAAGTTTAGAGATAGCCATTTTGTTCAACGTAGTTGAAAGTTCTGGAAATTATGTATTTAAGGATGAGAAAACCCCAAGAGTCCCCAGGGCAAAGGTTGTAAGTTAAGATTAAATCAAAATACACTCTGTTAATGTTAATTCTCAATGAGACATCTCAACAGTATCCCAAGAACGACTGAGGGTATTATATTCAAACTTTCGGAGCTACTTCTGCTCTTAAAATTTAACCAAATCAAAATAGCGGGAGTGTATACAAGCTATCAAAGAAAGTAAAAAGATCTTTTTGCGAATGTTATCAAGTTTACTACTTCAGGTCAACTAGAGGAGGTATGAAACTAAATTAAACACTACTGTTTGTGTCAAAATTTTTAAAAGGGTGCATGTTGTTAAAAATTGCTGAAAAATTTTCTCCAGCATACAAATAGCAGGCCAAACTATAAAGTCTTTAAAAGAAAGGAAAAGATTTAAACTATTATTTTCTTTTCCCCATAAAAGACTATGTCAATATAAAACGAGCAGAAATTAATTAAAAAAAACTTTTTCCACAAAATAAGTTTTTCAAAGAAAAGTAAAGAACTCCATTAAACCAAAAATGAGCGAAAGTCGAATCAAATAATCTATCAATCTTAAAATTACCATATTCCAGCATCGACGAGTAATTGCAGCCCAAAATCAACAAAAATTACAATAAATAACCGAGTCAAGCTCAAAACGAGCAGAAATTAACATGAGTTGGGCTTAAAACCCCTATGCCTTCCCAAGGCCAGAACATAATTTGCACTTTACTGAAAAAATACAAATGAAATGTGCATTATCAGTTTAATATACATATACTGATATTTGATAATCAAAATGTTAATATTATTTGATTGATTAAAGTTATAGAAGCAAAACATTTTATATTTTTTTCAGTAAAGTGCAAAATATGTTCTGGCCTTAGGAAGGCATAGGGGTTTTGAGCCCTTCTGAAAAATTATTCTTTAGACGTTTAAAATAATGCTTTTTAGCATTGTTCGGTTCAGTTTTGATTGATGGATTCCGGTGCCAAATTTTGGAGACATTTTTTTGGACCAGGTTTTTTTGGACCAAATTTTGGACCAGGTGGAGACATTTTTTAGTGTGTGTTTGCCATCTTTTCTTTCTTCTCTATTACTATTTTTGCAATACCCTCGTTTTTGTTGGAATCTTTAAGATGCATCGTCATAAATAATATCCAACCAGTCTCATTTTTAAGCATTTGGACATGTCTTCATTATGTCTTTTTCAGGCCAAGTTGATCGTGTTTTTTCAACTTTATCAGGAAGACCAAGTTTACATTACTACTTTTTAAGACTCAAAAAGTCAGATCTGGCACATTTAAAGTGTTTTTCTTTTCTGTCAGAAAAGTCTGTTTTTGATGATGAAAAGCTTTGTTTTTGACCATTAATTTGCTGATTTATCTTCATCAAGAATGGAAGAAAGGTATTGATAAAATGTGTTTCCACCATAATGGTAGATCCCCACCATAATCATGCAGATCCCGTTATGTGAATAAATTATTTCTAGTAGAAACATAATTTTTTTTCTATTTAGGGTTACTTATTATCATGGGTCATCCTGTTAAATTTAGCTAAGTTTATCCAATGACAAATAAACTCTTCTATGTCAATATTGCATTGTATTTCAGTCTTTCACTTGGGAGCCAGGCAGGCTAAACAAGCAAGGCTATGTCATAGTAAAACTAGGTAAATACAACAAAACCTGCCTTTATCCATTTGGTGTTGTAGAAACATCTATTAAAAAAAAACTAAGGAACAAAAAAGAGTGAAATTTTTGGTAGCTTTTTGCAAATAGTAGCTGTTGTATTGTATCTTTTCTGAAATTCATTTTCTAAGCGATAGTAATGTAACCTTTTTCATATGGCAAATATACAGGCAAATAGCAGGCAGGGCATATAGTATCAATGAGTATCACCTGGTTTTCAATCACCTAAAACTAATCATCTTGAAATTGAAAATTTTCTTTATTGTCAAGAAAGTCATGATCCTCTGGATAGAACAAATATTTAAAACGACCAGTAAAAGGTGACAGATTACCTGGTATCCCAATTTCTGTACAATATATGGTGTCATTTATGGGTAGTTATTGATTGCGGTTCATTGATCAAAAGTCAGAAAAAGAGGCAGGGAGAATTTGGAAAAGGAACAAGGCAGCTGCCTAGAAAGCTCTAGAAAGCTGCCTAGAAAGCTCTATCGAGCATAGGCAAGCATTCAAACATAACAAACGTGCTTTAGAATCGACTCTGGAAAACATCCTTGGCTCTCTTTTTAGCGCATGCAGACTATCAACTTTCTGGAAAAGTTGAGCGGAAAACTGCTTCTACCCTATTTTACCTTTTTAGGTTGGAAGAGAATTTTCTAGGGCCGAAACCCTAGAAATTCTTTCAAAATTCCGGATGACTTGTAAAAATCCCTAAAAAATCCCCAAATCCCTAAATTAAAAAGTTCACCCCTAAAAGACCTAAAAAATCCCCATTTAGGGGGGAGGAATGCCTAGGATGAAAACATAGCCAAGTATTCTCCCATGCGGAATCTTGTCTTCAACAAGTGACGCAATAACTGCCTACCAGAGCAAATTCTGTATGTGAGAGCTGTTTCTATTTTGATTTGTGGTCAAAACAAATTTGTTGTTCGATTTGTTCTGATGGTACCCATTTTAGTTGCAATCTAAACAAACACACAACAAATGTATTTTTACTTGGGCACAAACACTAAGTTTTGTCTGAAGAAAGAAAAATAGCTGCCAGAATTTGTCCACTCTTGTCGAGACTCAAACGACCAGTATATTTCCCGATGTGGACGTTTCTTCTTCATCAGGTGACACAAAATCCAGCTATTGAAACGAAGTCATGCGTGTTTTTATTGAGAGTTTTTTATTTTGCTGCATTGAGGCTAACACAATTCTTTCAACTCCAGGTTTTATAGGCATAGGTTATTAACTTTAGCGTTAAAACTGTATAAACCATTTTTCGATTAACAATACTAAATACAATACTGTAATGCGGTACAATATTGTAACAAAATATTCCAAACTGAAAATCGCTTTCGCATTTGGGTTACCCTTTTGAAACGTTGTGTCCATTCTTATGCTTAGTGTAAATGAGCCTGCTTTTTCGTTTTTATCTTTTGATTAATGAAAAAAGCTTTTTCCACAAAATAAGCTTTTCAAAAAAAAGTAAAGAACTTCATTAAACCAAAAATGAGCAAAATTAAAATCAAATAATCTACCAGACTTAAAACTACAACAAATCAGCATTAATATATAAGTGTAACCCAAAATAAACAAAACTTGCAATAAATAACCTAGTCAAACTCAAAACGAGCAGAAATTAACATGAGTAAGGCTCAAAACCCCCATGCCTTCCCAAGACCATAACATTATTTGCGCTTCCCTTTAAATTTCCAATTGAACGAGCCTTTTTTTGAAGTTTCTACGACAACGCTTTCTATAAAAACCTTATATGCCCTCAAGGCATAACTTACTACCCTTGCCCTGAGGGCTGTTAGGGAGTGTTGTCCTCCTCAAAAATGTAATTTCTATTTGGGAACCAACTACGCTGAACAAAATGGCTATCTTAAAATTTTGATTGGATGTGTTAGGGGAAATGGTGGGCGTGGGAGGGGTGTTAGTTGCCTTCCAATCACTTTCGACTATTAAAAATGGCACAATCCACTCCAATTTCCAATCGAATAAGCCATTTTTGAAGTTTCTACGATAATTCCTTCGATACGAAGTGCCCTGGTCAAAGACAAAAAATAAATAATACATTGTGCCAACATCGTTCTTTCCTTATGCAGCGCTATTGCACTGACTATGATAAAGGTTTGTTTTCTGTTTCGGTAGCTGCTGTTGCTTTATGTTTATGTTTGTATATTGTTTTTCCCTATCTCTTCTAATACTCTATAGTGTGTTTTAATTTTTTCAAAAAAAAATTCCAGGGATGAAGCTCGTCCACCTCAAAGAAATGCTGCCAATGCGCGAGAACGATCCCGAATGCGTGTTTTAAGCAAAGCCTTTTGTCGGTTAAAAACAACTCTGCCATGGGTACCTTCAGATACAAAACTTTCAAAACTGGATACTCTTCGACTTGCAACAACTTATATTGCCCATTTGCGTCAAACATTGTTGGAAGATGAAGAGGGCTCGTGTTCGTCTCAAACTGTCAGTTCTTGCAACTCTACGCCTCTGGTAAGTTTGTCAGCACCTTAATACTTTAGTCACAGGGTTTACCATTAAGACTAGTTAAGAAGACAAGTGACTTTTTTTTAAAGAATTTGGTTGCAAGAACAGCAATGCATTCCAGTGCCCAGGCACTTATGTTGAAACTGCAACTTTCCTGTTGTAATACTTGCAGCAAATTAAGGTTCTATGATATATCCAGTTAATCTGTTTTTCATATAGTATTATATATAATTAATCTTTTAAGTTGCGCCTTGTTCTTGAGCTGCATTAGTATGTGTTTCTGCTGCCACAGTGGCGTCTTCCTACATTTAAGATTTGTTATATTTTTACTAGCCTACTTGCGTTGAGTGGAGTTATTAATTTTGTCGTTGCTACCTTTTGATTCTTTTTCTTCATATGGATATTGTTTGAAAATTGAAGTAAAGTTTCTAACAATAAAAATTAAAAAAAATTTATAAATAAATTTTAAACTTTAGGAGACTGTTGTAAAAATACAAAAAAAAACATTTTGTTCAGTGATCAAATACGGAATAATTGGACCTAAACTTGCACCTGCTTAACTGGCAACTGCTTCTAAAATTCAACTTACCTCACAAATTACATCAATTTAAGAAGCAAAGCTGGATTTTCTTACACGGGAGATACCAAAGTGATTCCAACTTAATTCAAGTGCCTCCTGCTTCATTAGATAAATCCCTTGTCTCCATTTAAATTATAAAAGGAATCAATTTCAAAAGTTAAGAACTATTAAATTTAACCTATCTATTGTATAAATTACTTTAACTCAAACTTTGTATAAGTTATGAATTGAAATGAGTGCTGATAGTTTGCCACTGGGTCAAAGAAGAAAGTTTTCGGGAGGGAAAGGTCAAAGTCTGGTCCTTATTTTTGTCCTATATATGGAGGTTTAAATGAAAGTGTATATCACTTTATGTGTGAATGTGAGGAGCTGAGTGACGGGAGATTTGAATTGCTTGGTAGGAGGGGGATTATGATTTTGAGTGGTTTGCGAGAGTGTGTGCGGATGAGTGTTTTACGGGTGTCAGAAGCTTAGCACGATTCCTTTGTCTTGCGATGAATCATGGAAGTAGATTTCAGTAGAGTTATGTTAGTATTTGTGTAATTTCTTTGTAATTGATGTTTGTTTTATATGTTTTGTCATGATCTATGGGCTTTTAGCGCAAATAAATTCTATTCTATTCTATCCCAGCAACAATATAAGTATTTTTCTTACTGTTGAATCATTGTTTAAAATTAATTTTTAATTAAAATTTATTGCAAGGTCAGATCTCTGATCGACTGATGTTGCGTCAGTAGAATGTTTACCACCCAGTATATAAGCGCTACGGTAGAAACGGCAAAAAAGGCTCTGTAAAAAAACGTCAAGTTTATTATAAAAAATGCCTAAGAAATCCTGCACTCTGGTATACCATTTGAAAACATTAGTGCTAGGAGGGACTTCGCTACCTTTCTATACTCAAGGCTAAGGTCTGCTACCTTCACTAGCATTGGTGTTGTTAGTCAAACGAAAGAAGGTGGGGGAACGAAGAAGTTTGTCCCTGGCTCCATTTTTGGTTATCATCAGCCCTGGTAAAGAGAGGTTGAGCCAAGAAAAGCTTTTCTGAGGTTGTTAGCAGCTAAAAATGGGTAGGCTACTGAAGGCTTAAAAGTATATTTGGAGACTAGATTATTGAGCTTGAAATGATTTCAATCAACTTTTGGGATCTGCAAAAAGTTAATTTTTAATTGCAAAATCAACACACAGAAAATTTGGCCGCCTAATCCAAATATTCCTTTATCTATATAGACATTTATTAGTATACTAAAATCACAGTAATGTAATAAAAATATAATTATAATAAAAAATAATAATAAATAATAATGAAAAATAAAATTAATATAATAAAAAATCACAGAAATTGAAAAACTAGAATGTTCCTGTGAAATATTCGAATTTAATTTCTTCAATATTTTAATTTAGGCTTTCAATCTTGGATTTGAAACATTTACATGATTGCAAGGGCACCGGCAGGAAGTTTTCAGGGGGCAGACACTAAAATAGCAGTGGTGGTTGGCAGACAGTTTAGGTAGTTTAAGGCACCAAACTACGACTTTACCTTGAAGAGGATGAATTTGTAATCAATTTAAAATTCCGAAAATCTAATAGATTTAAAAGTATCAATAACTTTTTTTGGCTTCCCAGTTGTAAAAGAAGTAATGTCACACGGTGGCAGTACTGGATTCAACCAAGTTGATTCACTTTATTTGTAATGAAAATAGGCCACGCTTGGTGATCTGTAATTGCGTATCAACTATAATGAGGGGGGGGGTAGAGTCATTGTTTAGGTGGGGGTAGGGTAGATTCCAACAAAAGTACATTTTAATGGACAAACTGCTTACTCTTCATGAGGGTTCGGATAAATGTTGAAAGAGGCAGGGGGAGTAGGGATTAATTAAAATGTTTATCTATACAGCAAAAGCTTTACATTCCAATATCTACCACCACAGAGGTGGAAAAGACAAAGCAGGTCATGGTCAGTCCCGCCACAAAATTTCTTTGGGGTAGTAAATACTGCTAGGAACATAGTTTTCACCAATTCTAAATGGTAATAATTTTCTTTTTCTATTTATACGAAGTACTTCAATGTATCTAAACAAATATATGTAATGTACTTATCGATAAGAAAATACTATTGTAGAGGTTGTGATGCCTTCAGTTATGTAAAAGATCAGAAGTCTCATAGCATTTCCACCCATACAAAGAGTAATACTCCTTTTCATCCAACTGTAACTATTTACTATTAATATTAACAAGGACTTTTTATAAAAACTGGTATTCGTCAACAATTTTTTTAGAATATTCGAATTTTATCCAAAATTGAAATTCCTAATTTAAACGTAAAATTATTGATTTACACATTTTAAAAGCAATTAACCGAGGATTTAAGGGACCGGTACCTCAAATTATATCTTGATTAGGTCTGGGTATGATTTGAAAAACAGTCAGAAACTAAATAAAAAAATAGTTTTTCAACTGAAAGCAAGGAACAGATTTGAAACCTATTTGAAAAGATTATTTCATAGAGTCTTCTCCTTAGCTCCTTACTCTTTACTGTGAAGTTAGGCTTTTTCCAAATTTTTTAAGAAAATTTGCAATAGTAAAAAAAAAAAATTAAGTACTAAAAAACTTTTGTTTGATGAGCAAGGTATTGAGAAGGGGGCAGACCCTTATATACTGAGTAATTTATACTTGTTTTAAGTTTTAAACTTGCTCCTCACTTTGGTTGAAAAACCTTTTCAATTTGTTTAATTATATTTCATGAAACTGTAAAGTTTTATGAATACAATACTTTTGGTAACGCAGAAAAAACAATCAATATTTCAATGATCTCTTTTCGGATTTTGATGGGTAATCCAATAGTTCATAGTAACGAACTGCAAGTAAGGAGTGACCCGGCTTAATAGTAACAAAAACTCCAAAAAATGAATTTTGATACCAATTGGTATACAAAAAAATTGGCTTATTTGCTGATTCCAAATATATAAGTTTCATTAAGTTTAGTCTTTCTTACCCATCAAAAGCTAGGAGCCGGAGAAAGTTTGTCTGATTTTTGAAAAGAGGGGCAAAGACCCCCTCGAAGTCATAGAATTTTAATGAAAATCACACCATCAGATTCAGCGTATCAAAATACCGAACTCTAGGGGTTTCAAGCTCATATCTGCACAAATGTGAAATTTTGCAATTTTGCCAGAAGAGAAATCACGGATGCGTGTTTATTTGTTGTTTTTTCCCATGGGGTGATCGCATCGACCCAGTGGGACTAGAACGATGGGAGAGGGTTCATTCTAACGGAAATGAAAAGTTTTAGTGCCCTTTTTAAGTGACCCAAAAATTGTAGGGCAACTTTGCCCCCTCCCACGCCACTTTATTTCCAAAATCGTCCAATGAAAATTTTGAGATAGCTTTTTTGTTCAGCATAGTTGAAAGGCCTAATAACTATGTCTTTTGAGATAAAAAGACCCCCTACAGTCCCTGGGGAAGTTTTTAAGTTATAAAATTTGCCCATTCTTTTATTTGTTTTTGGGAAGTATGCATACATTTTTTGGGAGGGGAGGGGACGACGAATTTTCTACTGGGAGAATTTTCCAATGAGAAGGAAGTTTTCAGGGGAAATTTTACAATGGGTGAATTGGCCATAATTCCTATGCGAAATTTCTTTATATGTCTTTCTTTCTCTTTACCGATTCAATTTTACGCGTGGAGATGTTAAGGGTTATTGTCCGGGGTAAATTTTCGCATGGATTGAATTGTTCAGAATATTTCCATGGGGAGGCGTATTTTTCCGTGGAGGTGGAGCCAGGTAACCTGACGTTATTTAAAAAATTATCTGAAATTTTAAAAAACATTTGTTTTAACTAAAAATAAGGAGCAACATTAAAAGTTTAAACAAACAGAAATTACTACGTATATGAGGGGGTTGACCCCTCCTCAACACCTCGGTCTTTACACTAAAGTTTAAATTTGGCCCCAATTCCTAAAAATCGACTCCTGAAACACAATGGTGGTTCAATTAGAACAATAAGTAACTTTTTTTTAAAAGTGCCGAAAAACTGTAGCGTGACGAATGAGGTGTTGAGGAGGGGAACAACTCCCTCATATACGTAATAATTTCTGTTCGTTTTAATTTTCAATGTTGCTCCTTACTTTCACCTGAAAAAACTTGTTTTTTTTTATCTATTTAATAAATTTTAGAGACTAAGATTTTTCTTGAGGCAATAGAAAAAGTATGTCAATCAAATTAAAAGTATATAAAAATGAAAAAAGTAAGTAATTACAAAAAGATATACAAAACAATAGCCTACTTACAAAAACTAAGATATAAACTTCCAGCATTTAGTTTTGTTGAGCAATGCCGATGCCGTGGGCGGATATTTTTTAACCATGTCGTCAGTTTTGAACTTGGTTATCAAACACCAAAATGTTTAATGCCTTTAGACACAGTGTTTATAAAAAGTAACGCATTAACAAATTAGTTTGTTCAAAGTAAAACGCTAAAACTACGATTAAGAAAATCAAATAAAAATTTGTTGTTCAATATTTTTAATTTAATTTTGAATACCAAAAGTCAGTATGTTTGAAGCCTTTATACGTCATAACTGTAAAAAATTAAATCTTTTTCAAAGTTACAACTAGATAAATACAATCCCTCCAGGAAAAAATTACCTGATAATAAAACACAAAAAAAATGTATCCGTTCAGGGAAAAAAAATACAAAAATTCCTAGCAATCCGATCAGAGGAAACATTTCTGATTATAGTGGCTTCAGTTATCAGCTCATGCGTGCTCTTGCAATGCAAGCAAAAGTTGACGGCATAATCTTACCGAAATGGCCCCTTATTAAGCTGTTTTCCTTGTGTTTTTCAGAGGCAACGCTGTAGCGTTGCCTATAGTAGAGGCCATACAGCTCCAATGTTTTATTATTTATTATTATTATTTTTTTTTCCAGAGGCACTTCATATGGAAGGGGTCGTCGTAGAAACTTCAAAGAGGGCTCATTCGATTGGAAATCCAAAGGGCTAGTCCCCTTTTCAATATTCAAAAGAGAGTGAAGGGTAACTAACCCCCCTCTCACACCCACCCTCTCCCCAAACAAATCCAATCAAAATTTTGAGATAGCCATTATGTTCAATGTAGTTAAAAGTTCTGGAAATTAGGTCTTTGAGAATGACAAACCCCCTCACGAGCCCTCAGGGCAAGGGTTTTACGTTATGTCCTGGGGGCATATCAGGTTATTATATAAAGCTTTGTTGTAGAAACTTCAAACGGGCTCATTCGATTGGAAATTGAAAGGACTAGTGCCCTGTTTAGTAGTCGGAAGTAATTGGAGAGTAATTAGCCCCCTCCCTTACGCCCATCATTTCCCCAAACACATTCAATCAAAGTTTAGAGATAACCATTTTGTTCAACGTAGTTGAAAGTTCTGGAAATTATTTATTTAAGGTTGACAAACCCCCCAGAGTCCCCAGGGCAAAGGTTGTAAGGTATGCCCTGGGGGTATATAAGGTTTTTATGATAGAGTTGTCGTAAAAATTTCAAAAGGAGCTCATTCAATTGGAAATTTAGAGGGCTAGTGCCCTTTTTAATAGTTGGAAGTGATTGGACGGTAACTAACCCCTCTCTCACTCCCACCATTCCCCCAAACACATCCAATCAAAATTTTCATATAGCCATTTTTTTCAACGTTTTAGAAATTTATCTAAACCAGCTATGTTGGTATGAAAACCCCCCCCCTGAGCCCGCAGGGCAAGGGGTGTAATTTAGAGCCTGGGGGCCTATAATGTTTTTATTTAAAGTTTTGCCGTAGAAACTTCGACAGGGCTCATTTGATTAGGAAGTGACTGAGAGAGTACCGTTTTTATGTGTTGAAAGTGATTGGAGACTGACTAACATCCCTTTCACGCCCACCATTTTCCCAGACATGTCCAATCAAAATATTGAGATAGCTATTTTGTTTAACGTAGTTGAAATTTCTGGAGATTAGGCCTTAGAGGATGACAACCACCCTCACAGCCCTTAGGGCAAGAGTCGCAATTTATGCCCTTGGGGCATATAAGGTGTTTATAGGAAGTGTTATCGTAGAAACTCAAAAAGGGCTCATTCGATTGAAAATTCAAAGGCTTAGTGCCCTTTTTAATAGTCAAAACTCATTGGAAGACTTGACATTTTTATAGTAAAGATCGGTGTATGTATATTGTATTATTTTTTTACTGTTGTTGTTGTTTATACCACAGCACTTTGTTTTGAAGGACTTGTCGTAGGATCTACGAAAAGGGCTCATCCAATTGAAAATAGGAAGGGCCGATGCAATTTTTAATAGTCAAAAGCAATTGGAGCAAAACTAAACCCCCAACCCCCCCTCCTCTGGCAATTTACTTTATGTTTATAAACTAAATGTTGCCATAAGATTAAATCAAAATGCACTCTGTTAATGCTAATTCCCAATAAGGCATCTCAGCAGTATCCCAAGAACGACTGAGGCTTTATGTCAAACTTTTGGGGCTGTTTCTGCTCTTAAGATTTAACCAAATCAAAATAGCGTAAGTGTATCCAGGCTATCAAAGAAAGTAAACAGAATTTTTTGCGAATGGTATCAAGTTTTCCATTTCAGGTCAACTAGACGAAGTATGAAACTAAATTAAACGCTTCTATTTGTGTCCAGATTTTTAAGAGGGTGTATGTTCTTAAAAATTGCTGAAAATTTTTCTCCAGAATACAAATAGCAGGCCTAACTATGAATCTTCATAAAAACGAAAAGATTTAAAGTATTATTTTCTTTTTCTCTGACAAGACTATGTCAATATAAAACGAACAGAAATTAATTCAAAAAACTTAATTAAAAAATTAATTAAAGAACAGAAATTGTCTGAAAAAATACAAATGAATGTGCATTCTCAGTTTCTGTCATGTGCATATTTAGTAATCAAAATCTTAATATTATTGGATTTATTAAAGTTATAAAAGTAAAATCATTTATATTTTTTTCAGTAGAGTACAGATTATGATCTAGGCTTGGGCTTTTTACCACTGCGCATGTTAATTTCTGCTTATTTTCAGGTTGAGTCGGGTATTTATTGTAATTTCTGGTAGTTTTTGGGTTTCATTTATTTATTGATGATGATTTGTAATAGTTTCCCGATTGTTATATATTTTGATTTTCATTTTTTCTATTTTTTTGTTAAGGTTTTTACTATATTTTATTTTAAAAAATTTTTTGGTGTAAACAGTTTTTTTTTAATTAATTATTGTTAAATTACGACTCGACCCAATAGTAAACAACACTCTAAAAGGAATTTTTATAACAATTGATACTTCAAAAGAATTGGTTTTTATGCTGAAAATTCATTAAGTTTAATATACATATCAAAATGTTTTTAGGTGAACTGACTGTTAACAGTTGTTGTAATGTGTCCTGTGCCCCGGTGCTTTTAAATAGTGGTCTTGTGGTCCCAAACTTGGCCGCAAGATCCCTTCAGAAGGTGACAAGGTCGAGTCAAGGTTAATACTCTGCAGAGTTTTAAACATGAAGAATTAGGTCCTTCATTGATTATATTTATTGGCATAAAGAACACAAACTAAAATATGAGTCGTCTAATGGTCTATAATACTTTCTACTTGGGGGGGGAGGGGATTTTCTTGGCAAAATTGTCCACCGAAGGGGGGGAGGGAGAGATGTACGAAATTAGTTAAAAAGTGATAAACAGAAAAGCCTTTATTTTTCACATAAAGTAACAACAATGAGAAAAACCAAGTTTTTTTTTTCAACTGAGAGTAATGAGCAACGTTAAAGTATAAAATGAACTGAAAGTATTGCATCTATTACAGGGGCTGTCTCCTCTTCAATTTATCGCTCTTTACGCTAAAGTTCGACTTTTGTGTCCCAATTCCTCAAGAACGACTCCTGAAACACACAAGGGCAGTTTAATTGGAATCAAAGCTTTATGAAGGACAAAAAAAACTTAAATTTAAGAGATGAGAGGTTGCGGAGAAGGCAGCCCCCCTCATATATGGAATAATTTCATTTCGTTTTAAGGTTTAATAATGCGCCTTACTTATAGTTGAAACTGTCTTTTTTCAAATATTAATAAAGAAGAATACGTTTATATCAAGTTTTCAAATAAGTCAACTAAGAGTGACGGGAGACATAGCCCATTCACCTTCCTCATTGCTGAATGAGGTGTAGGGGTGGTCATCAACATTAATTCAATAAAAAATAGCAAATTACATATTGCATGCCAATCTTGTGGTATATAGCCTACCATTTTAGGTTATATGCATATTATATGGATACCTAAACTTCAGAGATGTGGAAGCCGCCAGTCAGACTTGTAAAAGCTGGTACACAGCATTCATCTACACCCATAAGATTCAAAACAATATTGAATTTGTAATGCACCGAAAACATAGTGAGGCTCTCATGGCTTTGTCAAGGCATCCTAGTCGCTGTAAAAGGATTACAATTGAGGTAATGAATTACATTTCAAATTTTTACTTATAGGTTTCTGGCATATAATGTATGACTATGATGGGGCAATCCTATTAAAGGATCTATCGAAGCTATTTAATCCATCGAAGCTTAGGGACAGAAACTTGATACAGTGTGCTATTATTGGCTATATAAAATAGAATTATATGGTTTTGTGTACGTTCAAGTTCAAGTTATTTTAATTTCTCATTAAATCACTACAAGACAAAATAACACTTGTACAATATGAATTAATGGAAAAGAAAATATTTAGAGGGCGCCTACACAGTGAGCTATACTAGAAAACCGGCTCCCTTTAAAAAAAAAATAATAATAAATGGTGAAAAGAAATAATAATACATTAGATATACTCCGAAGAAAAATGAGACACCACACTGAACTCATAGCCCAGACCTCAAATCAATATATTACCACATAATTAAATTTTTATCAACAAAATCACCGGCCTTCATGACTTCAAATAAATAAATAATTATTTATAATTACTTATTAGATATAGTTTGAATTTAGTTTTTGAAACTGGAATAGAAAAACGCGAATCTGTATTACTTTCATAAATATTCCAGAACTTTATTATTGAATTTTTTGGAGAAAATCTGGATCTTTCATATCGAATTCTAGGGCAATGACATTTGGCTGAACTTCTTATTAAACAATAATTATTCTGGATAAAAGAACCTAAAGAGAAGTTACTAGAATTTAAAGCCAATGGCCATGCCAATTGCCAATGGAAATAATTCTTTTATTTGTTTTAGTCTGAAAAGGACAGAATGTACAGGAAGGACTAGATCAATATTCTTGAAAATGTATAAAGGCTCTTAGTAGGGGATTTATCGGGGAGGGAAGGAGTGCTTTTAACGTACGAAGGGCATTATTTTGAAGACGTTGAAGGGGCTTAATTAGAGATTTGAAAGTATTTAAATAAGCAATCGGACAATAATTAAAATAAGAATGGATTAGAGAATAATAAACTGACTTAAGAGCAGGGAAAGGGAGGTGAAATTTTAGATACGGCATTAACCCCAAGTTCCTTCCTTGCTGTGTCCTTAGCCTATCAAGATGACGTTTCAAAGATAAATTGTCATCAGCTGTTAGCCCTAGATGCTTACAAGACTCCATCCTGGAACTGGTAACTAGTTCTCCTTTAAAAAGGACAGATATTTGAGAAATCGACGGTATGGCATGTGAAATTCGAGAGAAGATGATAAAATGGGTCTTTGAAGAGTTTAACACCATGAGGTTGTCAGCAAACCACTGCAATAGCTTCTTTAGACCAAAACAGAGGTTTTTCTCTGACGGATGATTCATCTGTACCTGTGACAGAATTAGCCGTGTCGTCTGCGAATAGTACAGCAAGTCCATCATCGGTGATATTGTCCAGAAGGTCATTGGCATATATTAAAAATATTAGTGATCCAGGAATTGAACCATGTGGTACTCCTACCTTTACAGAACATGGCGTTTTTACCGATCTTACTGCACCTCCATCCACAAATTGATTCCGACCACTGAGGTAAGACTGGATGAGTAAGAGAGCATTACCTCACCTCTTATTCCGTAGTTGTCAAGCTTATCCAGAAGAATCAGATGACAAATCGTGTCAAACGCTTTTTTTACATCCACAAATATTGTAGCTGGTATCACGTCACGGTCCATCGCATCATTCAAAAACTGTAGCAAAACCAATATAGAATGTTTGGTTGATTGGCCAGGCCTAAATCCAAACTGATGCTTGTTGAAGAAGTTAGACTTAGTCAGATTATTTATCAGGCTGTTGTAGATGCAACGCTCCATAATTTTCAAAAAAGCAGAGAGAATAGAGATAGGGCGGTAGTTTGAAGGCAACTTGGGGTCGCTACTTTTTTGGAGGGGTCTAAACATCGCCGACTTGAAAACAGTGGAAAAGATGCCATCTTTAAATTAAGAATTTACTGCTTGAACAATCATCAGCAGTTCGTCCTCAATAACTGGCGACAGAAACATAGAGGAGCAAGATGGCGAAGGTAGGTACTTTTTGTAATTATCCTTGACGACAGTTGAAAGGCCATAAGCTTCCTCTGCGGTTGCTTCTCCAATGCATGCAAAAAATTCACTTAACGTGTTGGCTACTTCTTGTTGGGATATTGAAGATGTTCCATCAGGCTTGGTTATGGTCTCAGGAAACGTATTAGTTTTTTGTTTATTCAGGCATTCATTTATCAGTGTCCATGTATTCTTTGGCGATCCTTCTGCTTCTTGAAACTGCTTATGGTAGTAAGCCTGTTTAGCTTTCCTGAGCAGGGTTGTCACAGAGTTTTTTATAATTCTTGAATTCCGTTCCAAGTACATCAGGATTATCAATATATTGCCTGAATAGCATATTTTTGTGTTCAATACTGGTTAGTAACCCTTGGGTGATCCAAGGCTTTTTCGGGGTCGCATACCTGGAGTGCTTTTTGCAAAAGGGGCAGGCAGAGTCAAGGGCAGAAGAGAATTTCTCAATAAATAGGGTAGCCATTGCATCTGGGTTGGCTTCTTCATAAACTGAAGTCCAGACGCTACAAGCCAATTTAGCTCTCAAATTTTGTAATGATTTATCATCAATAGTCTTTCTTACTTTTATATTCGGGTTCGATTTCAGTTTATTTATCAAAAATTCACCAAGTAGGTGATCCGATTCATCAGTTAGTACGACATAACTTGGATGTAGATTAAAATTCGTAAAAATGTTGTCAATAACTGATGCCGACTGTTCACCAATACGTGTTGGTATTCTTGTTGTTGGAACCAATCCGGCAGAAAAGCAAGTAGTTAGTAAATCTACAGGTAGAGATCTTAATTCTTGGGACTCTGAACTCACCAGTCCCAAATCTATATTAAAATCACCCATAAAAACCACTTTATGGTTCTTAAAATTCATCCGTTGTGTTAGATCATTCAACTTACTAATCAAATTTGACGTACTTGATCCCGGTGGTTGATAAAATAAGCATAGGAGAAGCTTCTCCTTACCAGACTTAATCTCAACCATTAAAAATTCAAACTCCATCTCTTGATACAAATCATTAAAATCCGTAATTTTACGGATAGGTAGATTCTGGTCAATAAACACGGCAAGTCCACCTTTCGAACGGGTAGACCTGTTTCTAGTAACTACCCTGTACCCAGATACAACAACCAAAGAACTGTTACCATCACTATGAAAAGTCTCACATAGTCCCAGAATACCAATACGATTACTATAAAGGAATGTGGATAGAAAATCTAAACTACTAAGCACTCCTCTACAATTCCAAAACGCAATTCGGGAGGATTCTAACTGATTAAATGGAGGGATTTGGTCATTATTTATATATTTACTACGAGGAAAAGACTGGATAAAAAGATCAGAAGATTCTTCACCAGTTGATCCTACCGAATTAAATAATTCATTTAGGTCAAATTGTTTTTTTTTCTCAAAATCATGGAGCCGGTCCGATGCTTTCTTATTTAACAATTATTATCATGAGAATATCATATACATAAAACTTGTGGTTGTACCTCAGATAAGTCCCCGCATGTGAGGAGTGAGAAGGTGGCCGAACTATATCCAAATTCAACAGTAATAATGCAGACCTTTGAGTCTACAATCTCGACAATGCAACAACAAGCTTGTTTTCCGCTGAAAGGGAAAACGAGCAGAACGAGAACATTTTTTGCACAACTAGAGCTAGACAGAAAAGAAGGACAACATGAAAATAATCACACATAATAACAAGGCAACTCAGGCCACTCAGCGCGTCCCCAGGTGGTGGATAGGGGAACGTCCTGTAGATATGCAGGGCACCTCCCGGTAAGGAGGCGCGGACCAAGGGAGGACCCGGTCTCTGGGGGTCTTGAAATAAAGCTGGAGCACCCACGTCTGGGGGCCATAAGTTCAGGCGGAGGAGGTGGAAGGCCCCTCTGATGTGCACTGGGCAGGGCTCATCGGCGTTTGGATACGTCCCTCCAGTCACAAACCTTCTCCCAGGAATGGGAAAATTGCAGGTGAAGCAGGACGCCAGAAGGGTGCATTTTCGGTAGTAGATATAGCCGGCCCCTGCTAGGGATGGAGAGGAGTGGCTTACCGCCATCCTGAAATTAGCGAAGAAACCTTCTTTCTAATTAAAAAATTATGAAGTACAAACGATCCGGAACGAGAACCAATACGACCGCGTCCGGGGCAACCGACGAAGTTACCGCGTCCGGGGCAACCAACGAAGTTACCGCGTCCGAGGCAACCGACGAAGTTACCGCGTCCGGAACAACCGACAAACTGACGACCCAGAATCTCCCTTTAACAATGTTGACAACTCCAAACCCGGAGGCTCTGCTTTCTCCTAAATTTATTTTATCTGTTGGAACCCTGAACGTTAGGACGCTTGCTAAACAAGGCAAAATAGATCTTGTCCTAAATGAACTAAACCGATATAAATGGGATATTGTGGGACTTTCAGAAACACATCTCCCTAGCACCGGCGAAGAAAGGATCGGCAACACTAGTCTGATAGTGTCTGGGAGAACCAATGGCGTCCATCGCCAAGGTGTTGGCTTTTTGATGTCGACTAAGGCACGAAGATCCCTGATTTCCGTAACACCTGTGTCAGAACGGTTGATTATGATACGAATGAAAGGATCCCCGATCAACATCACGATCATACAAGTCTACGCTCCTGACTGCAGCAAACCAGATGAAGAGTCTGACAATTTCTACCTTCAACTGCAAAGCTTAATTGACGCAGTTCCTAAAAAAGACCTTATTGTTGTCATTGGCGACTTCAATGCTATTGTTGGTAACGATTCTGCTCGAAATGAAGATGTTATGGGTAAATTTGGCCTTGGACGACTTAACAAGAGGGGTGAACGCCTCATTGAATTTTGCAGAGACAGTGATCTAGCCATTACCAATACTCTCTTCAAACACAGAGAACTTCGTAAGGCGACATGGACCTCACCGGATGGAAAAACCCGTAATCTTATTGATTACGTGCTCGTCTCTAGGCACTGGAAATCGTCTGTGCTAGATACTGTCACACTCGCAGGTGGTGATTTCGACAGCAACCATTCCCTTGTCATGTCTGCACTAAAGATACGCCTGAAATTTTCCGCAAAGCTGAATAATAGTCCAGCTCGTTTCAATACACATCTTCTCAAAGACCCTCAAACTCGCCAAACCTACATCCATGAACTGTCTACTCAAATATCGGACCTTCTTTCTAATATTCCTGTTACTCTATCTAAAGAGGATATCGGTAAACTGGTCACAGACTCCTCTAAGATCATCAGCAAAGTAGCGATGTCCGCCCTAGGAACCAAAAAGGGTGATAAAAAGCCTTGGATAACAAATGAAATTATTTTATTATGTACTGAGAAACGAAAACACAATCACAGGTCAGACAGAGAGAGCAGGGACAGATATAAGCAGTTGAAGCGTGCTGTAGAAAAAGCCACCCGTAGAGCCCATTGCACCTACATTAAAGACAAATGTGAACAGTGTGAGGCTGATTTTAAGAGAGGCGATTCATACTTCATGTATAAGAGAGTTCGTGAGCTAACAAGCAAGAAAAACCTCAGTTCTTGTACACTGCTAGATAAAAATGGCTCTCAGATACAAAGCACAGAAGGTATCCGATCGAGATGGATGGAGCATTTCAAAGAAAAGCTTAATCCTGATATCTTTCCAAACTCTGCTGTCCTGGACCTCTTGCCCGTTACTGTCTCAGATCCCAGCCCACCTCCTCTCCGTTCTGAGGTCAAAGATGCCATCCAAGCGCTGAAGACTAACAAGGCCCCTGGCCCGGACGGGATACAGGCAGAACTGCTGAAAGTCCGGTGTGAACCACTTATAGATCTTTTCCACAAGATTGTATCCGGTGCCTGGCAAAAGAGTCATTTCCCAACTTCTTGGTGCGGAGCCAAAATTGTTTCATTACACAAGAAAGGGTCAAAGGCAGTTTGTGATAATTACCGTCCTATTAGCCTAACAAGTCAAACTGCCAAGATCTTCACCCGAATTATACTCCAACGGATCAGAGCCGTGTCATCCTTAGTCATCCAAGAATACCAAGCCGGGTTTTGCCCTGGGAGATTGACCGTTGACCAAATTTTCAATGTTCGCCAAATTTTAGAGAAATATCTGGAATTCGGTCGCAACCTGCATCAGCTCTTCATGGACTTTAGGCAAGCATTTGACCTTATTTGGAGAAATGGCCTATGGCATATCCTTCTCCATTACGGAATCCCACGAAACCTAGTAGATCTTATCAAGGATATGTACTCAAAATTTGGGAGTCGTGTGATGACTAGTGAAGGTCTCACTGACAGTTTCCAGACTTCCGCAGGTGTCCTTCAAGGATGCCTTTTTTCTCCAGAGCTGTTCAACCTTTTCCTCACAGCAGTCTTATCCCTGGTAGAGACAACTTGTGGCGCACATATAGGGGGTATTCAGATAGATAAGCTAGCCTACGCCGACGATATCAACGAAATGGCTGAAACACCCGAGGATCTACAAGCCGTTCTTAACGACGTCTTCGAAGCCACTAGTTCTTTTGGAATGATCATAAATGTATCAAAAACAAAGGCTATGTGCTGCTCACGAAAGCCAAAGGATACAGTTAAGCCATACCTGAAAATTAATGGAGAGAGTATCCAGTGGGTTGACGAGTTCCCTTGTCTCGGTAGTCTGATCACCAGCGACAACAGTCAACCAAAAGACATTAAAAGACGTCTTGCCCTCGCAAGTTCAAGTTTCAAGGCCCTTATGCCCATATGGCGAAGCAAAGATTTGTCTCTGCGGCTTAAGACACGATTTTTTGATACCCTGATCATCCCCATCGCAATCTACTCATGTGAAACATGGACACTGAATGTAAATGACAACCGTCGATTTGCAGCATTTGAAACTAAGTGCCTCCGTCGCATCGCCGGGATCACTTACCTTGATAGAATCTTAAATGTCGAACTTCTTGAGCGCCTTAAAATACAACAAACAATTCTCATGAAGATCCAGCTCCAGCAACTTCAATGGCTCGGTCACGTACAACGGATGAGTTGGTCCCGTCTCCCAAAAATTACCTTTGAAGGCCACAGTCACGGTTCTCGTCCTCGTGGTCGTCCCCCAAAAAGGTGGAAGGAAAACTTTGCACCTCACCGCCTCTCGGACCTTCTTCGCCTAGCAGAAGACCGTGAAGCATACAAAAGGCACATCCACGCCGTTACGAGGAAAGAGGCCCCAAGACGACCTTCAAGGACGGATGGGACTTAAGTCAAGTAAGTCAATAACAAGGCACAAAAAACACAGCATGACGAGATCAATTCCAATCTCTGTTTTCACTCGCGGAATATAATAATAAATCGAAATCGATGTCACAACTAATCCATTAACTAATCCGGACGCTAGACCACGAAAACGAAGCAGATCCTTTAACTTCAAGCCATATGTCTATGCCTTTTTGACGAATCCGAGAAGACGTTATTTCGCCTTTCGTTTTCATCTCACGTGATTTGGCCAAGAGCTCACTTTTTCGGATATTCAGTCCAGGCGGCAAGTCTGTGTAAATAACGATACCACTGGCCTTAAGTATAATGACGTTTTGACATTATAGCTTTAATCTCATTTTTGGACCCTAACGATACAAGCACAGGCTTCACTTTGTTTTGCTTACTTTTGCGTTGACGGGAGTCAGTAATATTTGCCGAACGAGAAGTACTGCGATAGTACTTCGTTATCATTACTGGGTCGTCAATTCCTAGCTTATTCACAAAAAGGCTTTTCACATTAACTTCAGGCGTTTCATTAGATTTTTCTTCCGGTAATCCGTGAACCAACAAATTAAGCTTTCGGTCTTTTGCTTTCAAAGCAAGCAATCGTTTGTCTAGAGCTTCAGATTTAAGCTTCTGCTCCTCTATTGTAGATTATAGTTCAACTATTCGTGAATCACGGGTTGTTGCATCACTTTTTAACGATGCAACTTCCACCGAAATTGAGTCAAGTTTGCCGGAAAACTCCACCTGAGACGGAATTATCTTGTCCAGTTTTCTCTGAATAAATTTGTCAAATGGCGACTGACTGACGTATGGCATCTTTAAATACTACAAAATCCGCGAAGTGAAATCTTTAGTTTATTCCATGAAAAATGGTACTCTGATTACCTTAATTGGTATTTCACTTGGCAAATATCCACAAACAGGTAACACAGATGCAATTAGTCAAGCGTTGGAATATAGATTAAATCAAGTCAACTTTTAATCCTTAGTTCCTGTCATAAATAGCTATAATACACTTTCACTCAATGAGAACAGAATGGCTACTGAATGGAAAGTAGATGGAATAAATAAGTTTGATATATTCATTTATTCAAAATTACACTGCAATAAATATAAGCAATAAAAGATAAATACCTCATCAGATTCCGCCTCGAAGCTCTTTCTTATCGCACTCGCATAAGAGAATGTAGTAAGATGTATTTTTAAATCAAAAAGTTGCATAGAAAGTTAAGGCAACACCTCAAGAGAAAACAAAGAAATAAAGAGGTTTGTCAGACCTTATCTATCAATATATCTTGACTGGTAGAAATGTATGATGTAGCTAAAATAAAAACAATTTTTTTATTATTTTGGATGGCCGACTGTCGTGAATAAAGCCATGCTATATTGTTTATTTTGGGTTAAAATTGTTTGGTTCTATTAAAAGCATCCCGCTTTTAAATAGCTGCCAAAATAGCTTAATATTTATCTAAAAAAAAAAAAGTTACTCAGATTGTTGTCGGGGAATGATTATAGGAAAAAGTGAGTTTTTAAAAGCAAAGTGGGGCTGATGAAAACGAAGAATAATGTTGAAACCTAAAACAATAAAATGTGATGCAAAGTAGTTTTTGCAACACATTTTGGTTGCACATAAACCAGATCTTGATATTTTGCTGTTTTTAGAACTCTGAATTACTAGAACTTTCCTTAATGTCAATCTTACTTGATTTCTTTAGAAAATTAAAATTGTATATTAATTTTTATTGATTTCATGGCCAGTAAAAAACAATTGACAGCCTTATAAATTGGTATTTTGTTTTCTTATAAATTGAAACATTGAGCCATATAAATTGGTATTTTTTCGGTATTTAAAAATCATTATTAGCTTTCAGCTTAGCCTATATACTTCTCTATCCGATGTTGCAGTTGCCTGCTAGCTCCAGTGGCGTGAATTGTGGGGAAAGGGTGCCTATGATATACTCTAGCATTCTCCTTCCCCCCACCTATATTTCCAAAATACCTTTTTTAAAGCTTTAAAATTCTCTTTTGATAGCACTCCTCTTTTCTACCTATTCTACCATGCTACATCTACCTCAAAGTTGCCCCCTCGTGATATTAAAAATAAATCTACTTCTTCCCGATTAGACATTGGGTAGATAATGTCCCGTGGCAGATAATTTATGAAAAATACCAATGAAGTTAGACGAGGGAGCATGTACTGTTAGTGCCAGCAGTTCTTCTTTTGACCGTGATGATGACAGTGCCAGTTTTATTTCTTTTGTCCTGTCCACTGTAAGAAAGGTGCTCTAAGTAATATTTTTGGGATGAGATATTGCACTTAGGGGTGGCGCTATCAAATCGAATTTTAATGTTAATGTATCCATAAAAATTAGCTTTTAAATGAACCCTTAAACAGCTCTGCATGATGTTTTAGGTAACTTTCCAAGAAGAAAAAAAGAGGTTGCTCAGTGCCACCCACCGAGTATAGACTTTCTTTGTTTCAGGGGGGTGGGACTTTAATTGAACTAACTTTGTTTGTTGACAAAGGTACTTATAATATTTTTATTTTAATTTAATCCGAGAACATTTTTTAGGAATTTCATGCTCTCTAAAGTATAATGCAAAGTTGTGTTCGAAAATGAAATTTAATAATAATATTAATTTAAATAATAATTAAAATTCTTAAATAAACTATAAGCGAAATTTTTTATCACTAGGTATTTTTTACATATTTGGAATCAAAATTAATGGTTAATTCTATTGATATGTTAATTGCTATCATTATATGGCTTCTTTTGATATTCTGTTTCAATTGGCCTGATCAGTTTCTTAGGTACAGTTTGTGAAAATAACCTGTTTGAAACCATTTTTATATCTGTGGCCAAATTAAGGTCTGCTTCATAAAGGCATATCATCAGTCAGCATAACATGTAGGTTGAAATTAGAAAAAAATGCACAGTTTATTTAAGGGTAACATTGTACTCAGGCACGGAACTCAAGACAAACGTTCTTTAATGCTGCATATATTTGGCGTTGGTTTCAGACAGCATCGGAAATGTCATCGCGGCAACCCTGGGTGGTCATTTATGTTTAAAATATGATGGAAAGATATCATGTTGGTTATTTAAGCCATTTTTCTCAAAAGCCGTACTGAACATCAGTCTTCTTGCTCCATCGGAACTAAATCAAATTTAGTTAGGATTGCCTTTTTCACCAACTGTATGGTGAGTGGTGAGAATGTAATGCTTGAGATCGAAAGTTATGTTATTCATACTTAATACTATTAACAACTCACTGCAGCAACAAGCCGCTTGAGGCCAACACAGCTACCTAAGCTCCTCCTCCATCCCAATCTATTCAAATCGTCACTTTTTACACCCGCCCACGAAGTTCTCATTTCCTTTAAATCTTTCTTTATGGCCTCCTCCCACACCAGACAAGGACAACCTGATTTCCGTTCAACCCTAGAGGGTTGCCCAAAATGGACGAACTTTAGCGGTATATTGTCCTGCATAAACATAACATGCCCTAACCCCCTCAACCTACCTTTCATTCAAACCATAGCGGGTGGTTTCGAACCACATTTTTGTATAGCCTATTGTTTGAAATACAGTCAGTCAGCCGGGTACCCAGAACAATCCTTAAACAATTTCTCTGGAAAACATCTAGCAAATCTTCTTCCACTTTTTGGAGCGCCCATGCTTCAGAGCCATATTTAACCACTGTCATCACTGTAGCTTCTAATATTCTAATCTTGGATTGCAGACTTATCTTCCTGTTCTTCCAAACTTTTTTTTAACTGTGACAAAACACCCTGAGCCTTGGCTATTCTAATTTTAACATCTTCTCTGTTCCCGCGATCTTTACTAATAATACTAATACTACCATGGTAGGTGAAGCAGTCTACCCGATCAATCTTTTCATTACCCAACGTAACCATTTCATCCTTATTCCTTATTCCTAGCTATAGTGATTTAGTCTTCTTAACATTAATTTTCAAACCTATTCTAGCACCCTGCACTCGCAAAACCTTTAAAAGTTCATTAATTTTGCTCACACTTTCATGTAGGATTCTTAATTATCAGCATAATCTAATTCCAGGACAGTTTTTCCTCTTCATTTGAGTCTATATTCTCCTACCACCTTTCGTGTTCTCCTTAAGACAGAATTCATCAAAATAATCCATAAAAATGTGGATAGAACACAACCCTGCTTAATTCCTGATTTAATACGGAACCAGCTGCTAACCTCATTTCCCACCTTAACCGCAGCAGTGTTATTCTCGTACAAAGCACTAATCACTTTAATGTATTTGTCTGGATACAACTTTGACTAAAGCTCTTCTATCAACAGAATCGAACGCTTGCTCATAATCTATAAAACTGAGGACCAAAGGTGCTTGAAAACTCAGGCACTCCTCAATTATTCACCTAAAAGTGAAAATTTGGTCGACAAATTTTGTCGACCTTTCTCTACTTTTTCCGAAACCGCAGTGTTCTTCTCTTAAATCTTTGTTTACGGCATTTCTCAGTCTAAAAAGTATCATATTACTAAGTATTTACTATCTTGACAGAAAAGACTAATGCCTCGATAATTTCCACACTCACTTTTATCACCTCTCTTATAAAGTGGCTGAATTAAGGTTTTCCTAAAATCGTTAGGTACTTCCCCTTTTTCAAAAATCAAATTCATAATCTTCAGTAATGTATTTCTAACCTCAGGGCTACCATACTTAAGAAACTCATTTACCACCCTATCAGCAGCTAGAACCTTATTATTTTTCAATCCTTTAGATACTGTTACTAATTACTCCTAACAAAACAAATATTCCTTCACATCCAAGATATCACAAAATTTTTAATTTTACTCTCTATCTCTTACTGCAACTCTATCTCGGTTAAGCAAATTCTCAAAATGTTCGGCCCAGCTCTCTTTAGTTTTTTCCTTATCGCTAATTGCGGCCCCATTCATATCTTTAAATGGGCCAAGTCCGCATTGACAACTCCCTCTAAATTTGTTAACATGTCAGTATAATATTTTACTGTTATGTCGTCTGGTTGCATATTCCAGATCTTCCGCAATTTGATCCATAGTCTTCACTTAACACCTTCTGAATTTATAGTCTAATACTTTCTCCGGTTTTCTTACATTCCTTTGGTTTTCATGTGATATATAACTAAGATAATTCTTGTGCAAGCCCTTTGTCCTTTCTATTAAACATATAGCTTTTTAACTAATATTCTTAGATGTAGTTCTAGCTCACTTCACTAAGACACCTTCTGCAACTTCACAAATTGTTTTTGTAAAATTATTCCAACCATCTTTCACATTGTCAAATTTTAAACATAAATTTAGTATTCAACTGTACATGGAAAGTTTCTCTCAAATTCCCACCCTGGAGTCTACCAACATCATAACTTCCCGGGAGGTAGTTACCCTTCCGAAATTTGAGCTTTAGATTAACCCTTAACACTACTTGATGGTGATCTTTACTTTTAACATCAATAACGGCACTTCTATTTATCCTAGTATCTAGTATTGATCCTTCCATTCTTTGGCTTGCTATAACATAATCGACAAGGTTTTCTCTCCTGCACTCACGTGAATACCATTTTAAATTATGACCAGACAAAGTATTGGTTATGACTAGATTGTTATGCCTAGAGAATGACAAGTCTGTATCAATTAGTGTCTTGTTATCCTAAACCAAATTTACGTAGACTTAAATAGCATGTATACCTATCTCTACTGACCTGGGTGATAAAATCTCTTAGTAAATACATCATCTTTTTACCTAGGACCCTGTCTATTTGCTCCTGTAAATGTTAGTAAAATTCACCTGAGTCACTCGTATCTCCGTCAGTCGGTTCTACAGGGGCGTATACTACTATAACTGATACCCTGAACTTTTTAGTCATAAATGAGCAATTAGTATTCTATTATTAATACCTTCCCAGCCTAAACAAGACTTAACACCTTAGTCGTCATCAGCCCTACTCCCTCACCTTAGAGCTTAAGCCGGCTTAGAGCCGGACAGCAAGAAGTCCCCCATCCGTGAATGGAGGGTTTGTGCAATCCTGGGCCCAACTTGGTCATAACATGGTTTTCAGCACTTGGCGATGCTCTTCTATCAAAAAGAGTTGAAATCCTGCATAGACAATGTCAAGCATATTCCCTCCAACTCATTATAAATTCCTGCCTACAAATATTATGCTACCACGGGGAGGCAGCCCATA
The DNA here is from genome assembly GCF_049724085.1 of Artemia sp. Qi Xiang Cuo. Taxonomy (NCBI): domain Eukaryota; kingdom Metazoa; phylum Arthropoda; class Branchiopoda; order Anostraca; family Artemiidae; genus Artemia; species Artemia sp. Qi Xiang Cuo. The sequence continues at coordinate 12,983,482 of NC_142807.1, forward strand.
ATAGATAAATCAGCTAGGAAGAGGTTTCTCAGCCCAAAGACGCCCTTCAAAAAAACCAAGCCCAAAAGATTTATCCATTAGTCGGAGTACCGAACTATCTCGTTTACTATGTTCTAATTTCTTCGAGGGGTGCCACTCCTCAAATGGGATTAGAATTGAACTCAATGTGGGAATAGATTCCAAGTCTTGCAGCTACCCAGGCAGGGTCAAGATAGTCCTTTGCCGAGGACGTTGTTTTTAGACCTTGATCTTACATCCTGCTGCAGCTGTCTTTCTATAGAGGATCCTCCCACAATTGTTTTATACTTCACCATGCAATTTAACCTATTACTGGGAGAAGGTTTGTGACTCTTGGGACTTGTGGACAAACCAGTGGGCCCTTTTGAATATACATTTGAGGGGCTTTCTTCCTTCTCCGCCTGTATTTATGACCCCGGGCGAGGGTGCCCCAGTTCCTATAATGGACCCCTAGGGACAAGGTCCCCCCTTGGTGCGTGCCTCCTGTGCAGGTACCCTACATATCTTTTGGGTGGTCCCCTAAAACCACCTGTGGAAACGCTGAATGGCCTGGGGGAGGCCAGAAACATAAGAATGACGTTAATTAGTTGTGGGTCCTTAAACATGGAGAATGATATAGTTTTCTGTATGACTTTTAAAATATTAAATTATTATAGAGAAGTATGAATAAAGTCATGCCGAAGACTTTTTGGTTTTCTTATTTAATATAACTCAACATTAGCTTGTAAAACTAATGTAAAACTAAAACTGAATGCAAACAAAGGCTCGAAATTTTCAGGAGGTCTAGATTATTATCATTTACATACGTGAGCAAATAACCTGCGCCTATCTTATCTGCGATGAATAAGGAAAAACTGAGGTGGAAGTTCCCATGATATCATCGCGAAGAATATGTGGATAATACCTTGAATATTTACCTATACATAGATGTAATGATTTTGATAAAGACTTACTGTATTCTCAAATATTAAATAATTTCCTGACGATTATCAGGCTGATGTTCATTTATCTTTTATTTCTATATGTAGGGAACACCCTACATATCTGTAGGGTGTTCCCCTATCGCCACCTGGGGACACGCTCGAGATTTTGATTCAGAAATTTTCAGGAAGTCTTGATTATTATCATTTACATACGGGAGCAAATAACATGCGCCTATCTTAAGTGCGATGAATAAGGAAAAACTGAGGTGGAAGTTTCCATGATATGATCACGAAGGATATTTGGATAAGCTTCATTATTTACCTAGAAATAAATTTAATGATGCCCATAAAGAATTATCGGATTCTTAAATATTAAATAATTTCCTAACGACGATCAGGCTAATGTTCAGGTTGACTCTGTCTCACAACTTTGTTTTTTAAAACAATAAAAAAACTTTAGCGTAAAGAGCGAGGCGTTGAGGAGGGGACAGTCTCTTTCATATACAGAATAATTTCTGTTCGTTTTAAGTTTCAATGTCGCTCCTTACTTTCAGTTAAAAAACTTGGTTTTTTTATTTAATTTCTGATCGTTTTTTAGTTAATGCAGCTTTTATTTTGGCTCGCCGGCATTGAATAAGTAAGCAAAATTTGCATAAAAAAATTACTTTTCTTTTGCTAAATGGCTTTCTCTAAATTTGGTTCTGACGTAATTTACAAATTAACTTACGTAACGACCTTCTATATTCGTATATTTTTCTTCTGGCAAAAAATACACAGTTGCAGATTTTTGCATATATGAGCTTGAAACCTATGTTATAGGGTTTTCTGATACGCTGAATCTGACGGTGTGATTTTCATAAAAAATTTTTCACTTTTAGGGGATGTTTCCCCCCTCTTTAAAATATCAGGTAAATTTTCTCAGGCTCGTAGCCTTTGATGAGTAATACTAAACTTAAAAAAATTCATATATTTAGAATCAGCATTATAAGCCCATTCTTTTGATACATTTATTGACATCAAAGTTCCGTTTTTAAAAGTTTCGATTACTATTGAGCCGTATTGCTTGTTTTTTTAATTGTTTTTTTTTTATTACGTATATGTTATTACGTATATGAGTGGGTTCTCCCCTTAGTCAATACCACGCTCTTTACGTTAAAAGTAAAAAAAATTTTAATTCACAAACCCCTGAATCACAAAGGCCGTTTAATTAGAATAGATAGCTCTTTTGAAAGCACTAGAAAAACTGTTGCGTAAAGAGCGAGGTATTGACTTGGGGGAGAACCCCCTCATATACGTAATAATTTATGTTCATTTTAGGTTCTAATGTTGCTTCTTACTTTCAGTTGAAAAAACTGGTTTTTTTAAAATTTAATTTCTGATCATTTTTTAAATAATGCTTGGAAATCCGGCGCCCCCTTCATAGAAATGTCCCTTGCCCCAAAGAAACATCCTCCACGGAAAGATTTTCCCGAGTAACCCCTTCCTCCAGCCCCCCCCCCCACCAGAAAAAAAACCTTCCTGAAAATGTCTGTATACTTCCCAATAACCAATACAATATGTTAGCAATGGGCAAAGTTCATAACTTGCAGCCCTTCCCCTGGGGACTGTGGGGGATTAAGTCATCGTAAAAGACATATTTATTAGATTTTCGACTATGCTGAACAAAATGGCTATCTCAAAATTTTAATTGGGTGACTTTGAGAAAAATATGAGCGTGGGAGGGGGCCTAGTTGCCCTCCATTTTTTTGGTCACTTAAAAAGGGAACTAGAACTTATAATTTCCATTCAAATGAGCCATCTTACGATATTCTTGGACCACTTTATCAGTACGACTACCCCTGGGGAGAAACAACAAATAAACACGCACCCGTGATGTTTCTTCTGGCAAAAAATACAAAATTCCACATGTTTGCGGGTAAAAGTGTAACACCGGTGCAGTAGAGGTTGCCGATCGTCTAAATTTAATTTTGCTAATATAATTATAAGTAAAGGAATTTTAAGGGGTCTTTCTCCTCTTTTTCAAAAAATCTTCCAAATTTTCTCGGGTTCTTAAATTTAGCGATGTGATGTTAAATCCGATAAAACTTAGAAATTAGAATTAAAATCTGATTCTTTTGATGTATCTATTGGTACCAAATATCCGTTTTTTAGAGTTTCGGTTACCATTGAGCCGGGTCGCTCCTTACTTACAGTTCGTTACCACGAACTGTTTGATAATTCACACGTATCTGACTCGGGAGCCGGAAGTGAATTCTTGCGAAAAAGATGCCAGGGTAAGATGTAAGAAGTAGAAGGGCCTTATTGAGTTGTGTCACCCACCCCTGCTGCCACCTATAACTTTTTTTAACTCCATATATGGGCATAGAACCACGTGGTTTATGGTTTTTGTCAATGAGAATGAAAAACAGGAATTTTGTCACATTTATGGATGTTTTCTTGGATGGTTATGTGTGTTGGTCGATTTATTTGATGTTTTTCATGGATGTTTAATGGTTTTTGTCAGTGAGAATGAAAAAAAAGGTTTGTGACTCCTGGGACTTGTGGACAAACTAATGGACCCTTTTGAGTATACGTGTGAGGGGCTTTCTTCTTTATCCCGCCTGTATTGGTGACCCCGGGTGACGATATCCCAGTTCCGCTAAAAGACCCTTAGGGGCAAGTTCCCCCCTTGGTGCGTGCTTTCTGTGCAGGCACCCTACATATCTTTTGGGTGTTCCCCTCAAACCACCTGGGGAAACACTGGAATTTTTCATGCAGAAATTTTCAGGAGGTCTAGATTATTATCATTTATATACAGGAGCAAATAACATGCGCCTATCTTAAGTGCAGTGAATAAGGAAAACCTGAGGTGGAAGTTTCCATGATATCATCACGAAGGATATTTATTACCTAGAAAGCTTTTAGTTTAGAAATAATAGCTTCATTATTTACCTAGACATAGATTTAATGATGCTGATAAAGAATTACCGGATTCTTAAATATTAAATAATTTCCTAAGGACGATCAGGCTAACGTTCATTTATCTTTTATTTCTCTTGGAAAAAAATTACCTGACTAAAGGTATTACGTGGCTGTTATTGAAGGTATTACGTAAACTGTTATTCCTAACAGTTCAGTTTTATTTACAACTATCTGTTCACAGAGAAGAGGATTAAAAGTTGGGTTAATATTCTTATTTTCTCAGACTCGTAACCTTTGATGTGTATCACTAATCTTAATGAATCTTGTATATTTAGAATCAGCTTAACAAGTCCATTTATTTTAATATATCAATTTATATCAAAATTTAGTTTTTTTTACAGTTTCGGTTGCTATTGAGCCGTGTCGCTCCTTACTTAAAGTTTGTTACCATGAACTGATTTGCTACGCAGACGTGTATTAATTTTGGCCTCTGCAAAAACCAGGCCCAATGAAAAAATTTTTTTTTCTTATTAATTTATCTATATAACTATTTGTCTGCTAGAAACATAGCTTACCAAAAAAAAGAATCTTTAGAACGATAAAGTTATTGCTGTTGACAATTGGAAATTAAATCAAAAATATTTTTTCTCTTCAAAAATAATTTGTTAAATAATTCTAGCTAATTTCTCCTGTTATGATACCCGCTTAAAAATTCATTATTAAACTTTTAATTAATTTTTATTTTGTATATTTAAATGCCTCTTCAAATTTTAAAGTTTTTTCTTACCATTAGTATTTTGAAGTTTATGTCGCATAAAAAATCGCTCTCACACACACAAAGAAAAGAAAAACAAAAGATTTCAAGCAATCCCCGTTAATTGCCCGTAATCATTAGAAGTTGATATATCCAAAGTAGGCCATAAGAAACTAAAAGTTGATTTTCCTCCCTCACAAAACTTTCCCCGTAAGTTTCAGACTGATAACTAACCGCGGGACAAAACAGGGGAGACTGACCGAAACTAAGACTTTAGGAATGCCGATTATGAAAAACAAAATTCTTTTTTCATCTTTATCTGAATTTTTTTTATCCCTTATTGTATTTCTAACATTAATTCTACTTTTCCCCCATTACATAGGTAGATTCTCAGTCATTGAGATTTATTTGTAGCTTCATTATTATTATTATTAATGTAGTCATTGTTGCTACAACACGCCGTACAGTATATATTGTGACTGCATGTGGACAAGAAAAACAAAAAACTTGTTAAATATATTCCATTTTGATTCGTAGTACTGATACAGCTCAGTTGTATTCTGTTTGAGAAAGTAGGGTCAGAGTAGTATTTGGTGACATTTTGATTAATCGATAAATCCATAGTTTTACTTCCGATATTCAGTATTTCGTATTACTTCTTGCCATCTCGTGGAAATTCTGAAGTTCAGTAAACGCAAATGTTAAATAATTTTTGTTTTCTAAAACTTTTTTTCAAAACTAAAATAACATAAAAAAAAAAAATAAAAATCAGCTTCGATAAAATAATTGAATATAATAAAAACCTCTATTTGGAATTATTCGGGCTCAGGAAAAGAGAAAAATAAATTACTGGCTATTCAAAAACATCAGCATGTCCATATTTGTCACATCAGGTTTTAGTTTTTTGGTGCAAATATTGTCAATAGAGATTTGAACCTGGCGCAACTTGTCGGTAGCTAAAACACTACGTCTGAAAAAACTGAAAATATTTCTAGCCTTTTGGACGAATGGAAACAATTTAGAAGTATTATTAATAGCACCCCCCCATCAAATTTAGAGTATGTGGAAAGAACGAAATATGTGTCCATCCTGTACCTACTTGGGATACAGCATCCCTTACGTTCTGAATTACATTTGCTCGATTATCCGCTGCTTTGGCAACAACCTTTTCCTTGATCCCCCACTCAGTGGCAATTGTCATAAGGTGAGTCTTAATAGTATCAGCAGTATCTGTTATATATATATATATATATATATATATATATATATATATATATATATATATATATATATATATATATATATATATTATGCATGTATAGTTTCAATTAAGCTAGATTACCAAGGGCAGATCCAGGATTTTTTTTCGGGGGGGGGGGGTACTAATTTTTGACTCAGTTTTCGAATAATTATACTGATTTTTACCTAGGTTTTACTAATTTTCTACTTATTTTTGACTCGGGCAAAAATTTCGGGGGGGGGGGGGTTCAAACCAGGTACCCCCCCCTGGATACGGCCTTGTAGAGTACCTTATCTTAATTTATCTGTGACAGGTAGCTCCTTTTGCTTGACAGAATTTTTCAGACTGAGAAAATTCACCCTGTCTGATCGGTTAGTTTAGCTTTGATAACATTCAAAATCCGAACTTTTCATTATAACATCATTTGTTATGGACTTTCCCTTCTCAGTTTGGAATAATTCACATATATCTGACTCGAAAGCCGGAAGTGAATTCTTGCAAAATAGATGACATGGTAACATGCACGATAAGGATAAATAAAATGAAGTATAGAAGAAAGAATTCAAACCGGCATAGAATATCGAAGATGTATGCTGAAAATTTGCATAATATCTATGTGGTGGAATTATATTCCCCCTATATTCTGCGGGGAATATAGGGGGTTAGAGACCCTTAAAAAATTTCGGTTTTGATTTTATGTTTTGATATTCGATATTTTGTCCCATGTATTGATATCAAATATCGTTCAACGCTTTGTCAAAGTTACTTTATTAATGTGTATAATAAAACAGGTGTACACTTGACATGTGATAGAGCCATAAGAATCCTTTGAAGAACCAAGGAAAGTGAAAAAGGAATCTTATTGTTTGAATTTGGTTGAGGAAGTGCAAGCTTGTATAGCCTTGTAAACCTTACACAATTATAAAAAATTAAGAATTCAATTTTTTTGAAGAATCTCCAGGTCTAATTCTTTAGAGATTGGTGATAGTAGGCACCAAATAGTATATTGTAAATTGTATATTTGTATATATATACGGTAACTTAAAAAAAGAAAAGAAAAACAAGGGCTGTCTTTAAACATGTATTCTGTGAAGCTATAGATGCAGCCAATTATGTAGGTTGATTCTTAGTCATTATTATATATTTAAAACTTTGCTTTTATTAAGATAATTATTATAGCTAAAAATGTGTTTTTGAAAATTGCTACGGTATGTGGCTCTATGTGATACTTACTAAGTATGTTCAGATTTTTCTGACTATAGTCTAAAAATGTTACTTAGGTAAAATCTTTTTTTTGTATGTAGGATTTCAGAAACATCTCAGGTTCCATAAGTGTAAAAATAAACGGAAAAGGATTTGAGTTTCTAGTGTTAATCTGCATCTTTAGTACAACTTACTATGGCTGCCAACTTTTTGGTTCATGAAGGTAACGCCTAAACATCCAAAAATGCATCATTTTTAGCTAAAATACGTTCACCTTGAAATCTCGAACATGAGAGGGTTTTTTTTCAGATGTATTGTTGACCAAAAAACGCTTTGTGAACTTTTTTCAAAGCGGCTAATTGACATCAAATATAATTCAAACAAGAACAAATTCAGATAAAAACATTCACGCAAATGGACTTAGTGTTTAAGCACGAAACTCATATAAACATATAAATCCCTTACTTTGGATAAAACCCTTTGCTTACGACATTTCTGGCAAAACCTGGATCCTCGAAAAAAAAAAAACAGAAAAGGCACTGTTTTAGTGAAGAGTGATTTTTTTTTATCAAAATGTATGTTCACTTCGTAAATGTAGGCTACTACTTTATTTTAATAATCTACAAAATGTTTCCTTTTTTGCTCTTTTATGTCCCAAATTTTTAAAATATTTCTCAGTTCTGCCCTTGTGTATCAATGTGTCCCGGCACATGGGAATGTGTCCTTTTGACAGAACGTGTACAGACGGCAACCCTGAGCATTACTATTGCTGACTATGATTTTGCTGTGACTGTTTTGAATTGTGCTTACACTGTTTTTTGGTTTTCATCTTTGGTGTTCTCTGTTTATATTGCATATGTACAAAGATAATAAGGATATGTATAAACTTTTTTTTATGTTTGTGGAGACAGTTATTATATTGCTAGATTCTTTGTAACTCATCATGTAATTTAAACCTTTATATTGCTATGAATTCATAAAAAAGCCTCTGAAAATCGTGGCGGTACCGGATAAAATAGAAAGCGTACTAAACAGCCTCAATTTTGACTCGTCAAAATCATGTATAATTTAAACGTTGTACTTATATCAAATTAGTGTTTTCTGTTTCTAGGACTTTTGTATGAAGACTTCAGAAACCGAATAGGGACAAATATTGGAGTGTTGGAAGTTAATTTCTCCTCATGTAAAACATCTAAGTGTCCGGATTTGCTAAATGAAGGAAAGACAAAATGCTAGTTTCGTCTCCTCCTCTAATTCTTTAATAACTCTCAGGGTTGATGACTGTTGTTATTTTGATCCGCCTGGAGCAGATTCAGTTTGTGATTTGAAAAATTTAGCAAGTGTCAGTCATTTTGAAGTGAAAGATAGTACCTATGTTGAAACTGCAGTTATGAAATTGACGAATTTCATGCCCAATCTAGGTCACCTTTGCCTGTCACCTTGTTTCGACATTAGTCTGTTATTAGTGCGACATATAATTGAACAAAAATGCTCCAACATAATTTCACTTAATCTTAGTGTCGGATATATAGACAGTTTGTCTATAGTTTGTTTATTAAAAAGACCAGATTTGAGGCTAAAATCGTTGAACCTAGAATATTTTGAAGGAGATAGAGAAAGGCTTGTTGAAGCTATTGCTACTCACCAAACTGGGATAGCCCATCTAAATATCAAAACCGATCTTATCTTTAAAGAAAATTTCAATTTCCTTTGTTGCCACCTGGAAAAGTTGATAACATTCTCTGTCAATGATTTGGTATCCAAATCACCCCTTGGGCTGGAGTGTTTAATGCATCTAAAGCAACTTCAAATTCTTGAAATAGGTTTGGCCTTAGTCGTCAAAGTAATCGTCCTTTGCAGATATGGTTCGACGAACCATTGGATATACAGTTGACTCATTTAGAAATAGACTTTGAGATGGTGTGGTTGACAGGTAGCTGCGATATTGACAATGGGTGCCTCCAAATTATCACCTCGCGGCTCCTAAATTTGACATTCCTGAATTTAACGTCATGCCCTTTGGATGACAAGTTGTTTAGAGAAATAGCTTTTAATTTAGTCAATTTGGCTACTCTTAAAGTGAAAGCCTGTAATATAACCGATGATGCATTGACTGGCCTCCAAGAGGTTGGAATGGACGTTGCCAGACCCCCGCTTAGTAATTTGAGAAGTAAGTAAAATTGTATTTACTACTGTTTACCCAAGAGGAACATAGACCAAACGCAAGTTGTCTGTTATCTCATCAATTAGGCCTACTATACGAAATTTCATTTTAATTTTTTTTACATTCTCTTTGGCAAGTTCTGTATGTGGAGATTTTCCGGGGGGATTATCCGGGGGCTATTTTCCACCCGTTTTGATTTCTGGGGAATAATTTCCACGAAAGGGGGATTTTCTGGGGTGATCGAGAAACTGATTAGAGATTAAAGTCTTATTCAAATGAAAGAATGCTAAGGAGAACTTTTCAGGCTCAATCGTCCGCAAGCTATTTTACGGGGAGTTATTCTGGTTTATTTTGACTGAAAGAAGCTTTGTACCAAAGTTCAAACGCTCATTGGGCTATCAAGAGTTTATCTGTCGCTCAGGTAATAGAATGAAACACAGTGATATTTGATGGATGCTGTCTATCTTGACTTCCAGACTTCAAATAAAGTGCAACTGCAAAAACTTTGTTTGTACTGTTCTGAATCTCTAGTCCCCAAAAAAGTACTTGTCATACTTGAATATTAATAAAGACTGTAATATATTTAATATTTTCATACTATTATAAAGTGGGTTTTAGGTTATCTTTTTTTACCCCTCCCCCACCTTTTCTTGAAAATAAAATGATTGTTTGGATGTACTAAAATAAGAGATCAAGTGGGAATGGTATTGAATTTTACTTGCATCTGCCCTGCGTACGAATGTTACGTCAAATTAGAGAGACAGAGCCTGTCATATTTTAATATCAAGTATTTATCTTAAAAATCAAGTAACTTGAATATATTTTCCCTTTATAATACAATAAAATATAAAACAATGTCCCCCCCCGATAAGGTTTCTTCGGGTCGTAAAAACATATCAAAAATTAATATAAACAATTTATTGTATGTTTTTTTTGGAGTTTTGTTTCTGCAAAACCCTCCTTCGAAATAAAAGTCCATTTGTAAACACCCCCCCCCTCCTCTAATTAAAATTTGGATACAACCCGGCTGACAATAATATTTTTCTAGGATGTCTAAGCCAATACTTAAGATATCTTTAAGTATTTTATATTTTTTTTGACGAACAGTTTTTTTTTGTACAAATATGAATTTGATTTAGCCGTAATGATTAGACAAATAAGATATTGATATGAAAAGTTTTTTTGGACGATATTAAATCGTCTACAAGCTATTTTACGGGGAGGGGAGAATTTTTAGCGATGACGAATCTGTCTGGAGGGAATTCTACGAGAGAGGGGGGGGGATACACTTTACGTTGGAATAAATTTCCACGGGTGAGTTTTTTTTGAAGGGGGGGGGTATATTTGATAGAGGTGGAGCCAGATTTACCGGTATTATTTGAAAAATGATCAGAAATTAAATAAAAAAAAACAAGTTTTTTTTAACTGAAAGTAAAAAATTCGATGATTTTTTCTGGCCGTATAGAAGGCCAGTCGTAGAAATTTATTTAATTTGAAAGTTTTTGTTCCTCTTTATTTCCAAATTATCTTCCTAACTTTGATCACGAGCCACTGTCTCATCCATTGCCTAGTCACAAGTTTCCTCCATTACCCTTTTTGCCTTAGCAGATCCCTTGGTATCCGGCAGAAACTTAATGTGAAGCGGCAATGACTTAGTAGTTTTTAGACTTTTATATTGAAAAAAGGAAGTAAACCTCGATCTCATGTTGTAGTGATTTTCGTTCCTTTTAAGCTTGGTTTGTATATTCAATTTAAGTTTAACCCGTTTTAAAATTTATTTATTCGTTTATATTAGTACCTATTTTATGTTCATTTTTTAAATGATTGTTTGTTTTTAGTTTCATTATAATTCAATATCGAACTATTTCTGTTTGTTTTAAGATTTATTCGCATATTAAATTTAAGCTATAATCGTTTGGGGATTAGTTTACTTTTTTATGATAATACTTGATACATGTTTTTTTGCTAAAATCGTTTATACCATTACTGTTCGTTTTGGGTTTCATTTATTCTTTAGTATTGATTTCTGGTTGTTTGGAAGTGTAGTTATTTTATGTTTCAATTTTTTCTGATATTAATTTATTTATAGGCCTAGTCTTTAATTTTCTTTAAAAGACTTTTTTTCTGAAAGTTTTTTTTTTAATCCATTAATCAAAAAGGGTAGAAAGTACGGTAAAACTAAGGGCAATTCAATTAAATATAAATTGGATTAACCCCCTTAAAGACTCAACTCAACCCTCTCAAAACATAAACCTAACTCCCCTAAAGGCTAACGCCATTTACCATTTACTGGAAGCAGTATCTTTTAAATATTTAATTTACATTCAGTGGATTTTACCTGTCTTAATTTTATTTTTTGGTGATTATTGGAATATTTGTATTTTTTTTCGAATGTTTTCTAATGAATTTTACGCTATGTTTTAATATAATAGTATCGATCATTAATGTTGGAATACTTTTGTGTTTTTTCATCCCTTTTCTATTTAAGAACTAAAATTTCCCATTCCAGTTTAGATTTTTGACATAATATGGATGTCCCGTTAGAATTTTCGTTCAGCTGTAGTTTAGTGCAGTAGTTTCAAACATTTACACCTCTTAGGAGGACGGGTAAATTTTCATGTACCTGCCGAAGATTCGGTATGCCGGAGGTTTGGGGTCATTCTGGTCCTGGTTCTCTGGCTGCCCCAAACTTACTCGGTCTGATTGCTGCAAACACCTTTTCATACTCGGTTTTGTTCAGTAAATATTTTATATTGCAGAATACCTTCTAGCCCTTATTTGGTGGGAAAGGCTAGCTTTGCAAGAAACTATTTGTCGAAGAACATAGAACACTATGGGCAATATGATAAACATGCCCCAATTTTGAGGGTTGAATAATTTTATGAAGCTATACAACCCCCCTGTTTTTGTATGTGCTATGAAGAATCATCGAAAGAACCTGTTCTTGTTTGGAATTACAAGTTGCTCTTATTATATAATTTACGTAGTTTCTTGAGCTATAAAAATAATCGACGGAACTTTGAACATTGTATTACTTGATGCTGTATAAGAATCTCTTTTTTGTTGCGATTTTATATATTATTTTTTCTCTTCACAGGGTTGACACAGTTGGATCTCAGTTGCAATAAAGTGACCGATTTGTCTTTGAAGTTTGCATTCAAATCCTGTTCTTTAAAGAAGCTTAGTTTAAAATCATGTTCTGGATTTTGTGTTTCTCTTTTTTTTCACATATATATATATATATATATATATATATATATATATATATATATATATATATATATATATATATATATATATATATATATATATATATATATATATATATATATATATCACGTAGCGATTGGATTTATCTAACAAAAAAAACGAACTAATTTTAAAATTTTCAGGTATTTTTCTAGTTTGAATTAAAACATTAAAATTATTGCTCAAGCACTGTAAATATTTTTTACAGTTTACATATTAACTAGCGATTCTCAATTGAACTTAAAAATTTTAGATCAGCTTTTTTTACTGTCTTAAAAAGACATTGCTTATGCTAACACGAAAAGAAATTCGGTAATGATGTTTTTCCAACACTGGTTTCTACTAAAGCTTCAAACTTTTTGTTTTCTTATTTTAGGTTTTTGAATTGTAGTAATCCCTTGTTAAAAAACATACAAATATTTTTACAATTACCAGTTTTTGCTCTTTACGCATTATATATAATGCGTATATATATATATATATATATATCTATATATATATATAATAACATATATATATATAAGTTACTGTATATAAATATATATATATAATATCATATATATATATATATATATATATATATATATATATATATATATATATATATATATATATATATATTATATATAATAACTTATAAAAAGGGATTATAACAATTCAAATGTTTAAAAAGAAAATCAAAATTTTGAAGCTTAGTAGATCCTAGTTGAAGTTGTTAGAAATTTAACTAGGTTTAATAATCAAATATCAAACAGTTCGTGGTAACGAACTGTAAGTAAGGAGCGACCCGGCTCAATGGTAACCAAAACTCTGGAAAACAGGATGTTGATACCAATAGATACATCAAAAGAATCAGATTTTAATGCTTATTTCAAATATATAAATTCCATCAACTTTAGTCCTGCCCATCAAAAGTTACGTGCCTGTGAAAATTTGGCTGATTTTTGAAAAAAGGGGAAAAGACCTCCTAAAAGTTATAGAACATCACACCATCATATTCAGCGTATCAGAGAACCCCATTGTAGAGGTTTCAAGCTCCTATCTTCAAAAATGTCGAATTTTGTATTTTTTTTTGCCAGAAGAAAGATTACCGATGCGTGCTTTTTTTTTCAGGGGTGATCGTATCGATCCAGTGGTCCTAGAATATCGTGGGAGGGCTCATTGGAATGGAAATTAAAAGTTCTATTGCCCTTTTTAAGTAACAAAAAAAAAATGGAGGGCAACTAGGCCCCTTCCCACGCTCATTTTTTTTCCAGTCACCCGATCAAAATTTTGAGATAGCCATTTTGTTCAGCATCTTCGAAAATATGATAACTATGTCTCTTAGGATGACTTAATCCCCTGAAGTCTCCGGGGGGAGGGCTGAAAGTTATGAACTTTACCCAATGTTAACATATAGTATTGGTTATTGGGAAGTATACAGACGTTTTCAGGGGGGATTTTTTCTGGTAGTGGGGGGGGGGATCGGGGGTTATTTTGGAAGATCTTTCCATGAAGGAAGTTTTCATGGGGGAAGGGACATTGTTAAGAATGGGGCGCCGGATTTTCCAGCATTATTTAAAAAAAAGATCAGAAATTTATTTTTTTTTAAACAAGTTTTTCAACTGAAAGTAAGGAGCAACATCAAAACTCAAAATGAACAGAAAATATTACGTATATAATTGGGTTCGCCCCCTAGTCAATACCTCGCTCTTTAAGCAAAAGATTTTTTAGTACTTTCATAAGAGTTTTTTGTTCTAATTAACGGTCTTTGTGATTCAGGGGTCATTTTTAAAGAATTGGAACAAAATTCGAACTTTAGCTTAAAGAGCAAGGTATTGATTTGGGGAAGAACCTCCTAATATATGTATTAAAAATATATGAATATAGAAGTTCGTTACGTAAGTTAATTCGCTAGTTACGTATATTTATTACTAATAAAAACTTTCGTAAATAAAATTAAACAAGTTTCGAGAAAGTCATTTAGTCCAAATAAAAGTAAAATTAATATGCAAATTTTGTTTTAATTATTCATGTACGGTGAGCCAAAATCAAAACCTGCATTAATTATAAAACGTTCAAAAATTAAATAAAAAAAAAAGTTTTTTTTAACTAAAAGTAAGGAACGACGTTAAAACTTAAAACGAACAGGAATTATTCCGTATCAAGGAGGCACACTTGTGCCTCTATAAAGAGGCGACCCACCACAATGTTAAGCGATTTCAGGTCCTAGAGGTCGCAGAGAGACGGCGGTAATTGCATTTTGTAGCCCAAGCTCAAACTAAGAAACTTGCGAGATTTCATCCTCCACCGAATTTATCTTCATGGGGTAAACTGGGCCGGAAGTTTGGACCCTCCCACCACAGCCCCCTTTAACGTTGTCCGATTGGGCTGAAATTTAGAGGTTAAGCTTTCCTAGGGCCCGGGAGCTTATCCTCGAAATTTCAGCTCAATCCGATCACTCCTTCCCTGTTTTCAAAAAACCAAATATAGCCACTTAAAATTCATCTCTTTTTTTTTCTTAGCCACGCCTACAGGCCACAGTTGGCAACGGATCCGGTTGAATGAGGACTCATTCGAAGCAGAATTCGACCTGTTAGGGCCTTTTGATATTTTCAGACCGAAAAAATTATCCCCCGAATTTACATTTACGAAAAACCTCGTTTTCCTATATTAGCCCATGTTAATTTTTCCCTCCACAACCCCCCTTTAACGTTGTCTGATCGGGCTGAAATTTAGAGGATAAGCTTTCCTGGGGCCTGGGAGCTTATCGTCGAAATTTCAGCTCAATCTGATCACTCCTTCCCTGTTTTCCAAAAACCACATATCAAGATTTTTGGGAATTTGCTTGCGTCGAAAATACCTTCTATTTGCTAAACAACAATTACTATTGTGTTTGTATAGTCCAGCGGCTGAGACTTCAGACTTTCAGGCGGAAAACTCGGGTTCGATTCACCATCAGAGCAACTTTTTTATATACTTTGAAAAGAAACTCAGTTTCTTTTTAAATTATTTGAAAAAAATTACGTTTTCTAAAGAGTTAAAGAGGCTGAGTTACAAGGTCGACCCTTAAAACGTACAGGGATTAGGAGGCACAGTTGGGGGGCTGTTAAAGAGGCTGAGTCACAAGTTCGAACCTTAAAACGTACAGGGATTAGGAGGCACCCTGTACGACGTGATTTGAGTATTCAGGAATTAAAAGCCTTAACACAAGAATGTTCAAGAGCGGGGGGTTTGGGGGGCGGCAGCCCCCAACTTTAACTCCTGACACGATCAGCTAACAGTTAGTCAAGCAATAATAAGTAATAAACTGTACAAAAACGTGCAGAAATTATTTGAAAAAAACTACGTTTTCTAAATAGTTACAGAGGCTGAGTTACAAGGTCGAACCTTAAAACTTACTGTGATTAGGAGGCACTGTGGGAGGGCTACACCCCCCCAAACCCCCCGCTTTCGCAGCCATTAACTAAAAAAAAAAATTTCTTTAAACTGAAAGTAAGGAGCGACATTAAAACTTAAAAAGAACAGAAAATATTCCGTATATGAAAGAGGCTGTGCCCTCCTCAACGCCTCGCTCTTTACGCTAAAGTTTTTATTGTTTAAAAAAAGAGTTGTGAGAAAGTCAAACTTTAGCGTAAAGAGCGAGGCGTTGAGGAGGGCACAGCCTCTTTCATATACGGAATAATTTCTGTTCTTTTTAAGTTTTAATGTCGCTCCTTACTTTCAGTTTAAAGAAATTTTTTTTATATTTAAAGGCTGCGAAAGCGGGGGGTTTGGGGGTGGTAGCCCTCAACTGTGCCTCCTAATCCCTGTACGTTTTAAGGTTCGACCTTGTAACTCAGCCTCTTCAACTCTTTAGAAAACGTAGTTTTTTTCAAATAATATGAAAGGGGCTGTCCCCTCCTCAACGCCTCGCTCTTTACGCTAAAGTTTGACTTTCTCACAACTCTGTATTTTTAAAACAATAAAAAACTTTAGCGTAAACTTTGTTCTTCACTCTATTTTTGATACGTTCTCATGCTTTACACTCGCTTTTGAGTAGTTTTAATTCCTACTGCCGCTTATCTTAAAACCAGATTTTCGCTTTTTGTTCACTTTTTTTTTTTATTGGCTGTAATTGTAGCTGGCAGTATTCTGGCTGTATATTTTCGTTATTCGTTTGAGATTTCATTTTCGATCATTATTGTAGATATTATTATAATAACCTTTACCTTGGCTTCTTGGATTGATCTTGTCACGTTGGATGGTCCAGGTTGTTCATTTGTCCTTTTGGTATTATGAAAGTACCTAAGACGTCTTTTGTAAATAGATAAGTACACTTGGTATTGTATGCTTAGCTATGCTCTTTTTGTAATATTGCATGCGTCATAGATACGAAAACGATACGCTCACCTCTAGGGGGGGGGGATGAAATGGTATTGCTCGTTTAAAAGAGAGTATATATAATGTTTTAGAGGTAATTAATTGGATTAAAAAAAAAAAAAGAGAGAGAGAGATAAAAAGAAAAAGACGGTCATCCTACTCCAGCAATTGAGATAAATGTGCACTTGAACGAGGCTTTAACCTTACTCATCTTTCTAATTATCTTTGTACTTTTTACTTTCTAATTATCTTTGTATCTTTTTATCTAATTATCTTTGTATCTTTGTAATCTTTGTACTAATAGGTGTTGATCAACCTCGGTTATAAGACCTGTTTTATTTCGTGATTTTAAGTTTTAGGTCCATCGCCAGGTCAGGTGTACAAAAATAATACCCCAACTCCACCCCAAATTTTTTATAGATTTTATACATATTTTAAACAAGATATCCAACAATGTCAATACATAGCTTTTTAAGTACAAGTTACAATATTCTCCCCCCTTTTTACCCTCCTTGTACCAGAAGTTTTTCGTGAATTTGTGCTGGGCAAGGGTACCTTATCGCTCGTGAAGTGAATAAAAAATTCTTCGGTAGGGGGTTATTTTTACTCGCGAAATTTTGAGGCGTGCTCTGTAATGTTCATAAGGGTGTATGTCTTCACGTGTTAAAAAATCATGCAGTTCATTTTCTGAAACGTACCACTTTAGGAGGGTAAAGTTATTAAAAGCGTCTCTTTTTTTGCACTTGAATTAGTTAAATAATGGATGTTGGTCAAAACAATTTTTCACTTATGCTGACGAATGAACCAATTAAAATATATTTACTGGTTAAACTTAAAATTACAAGTTTTTCAAATGACTTCGGTATAAGTTTATACAAAAAATTGCCATCTACCCATGGGCTATCTACAGCATACTTCTCAGCAATTTTGCCATCGCTGGTAGTATACATTTTAAGTCTTAGTTAAAACTGTGTATGTAAACAGATAGAATAGCACCGTTTGTTCGTTTTGGTACCCTTCGACACCAGTATTAGCTCTCTAACACCGCCATCATAGGGCACTACGCTACTACTGGCGGTGCCGCTAGGGTATTGTAACGTGATTGAATTGTCCCAAGGATTCCAAATGTTCTTCCCGCGCTGATATTACAACTAGAGCAGGCTTTACAAGTGTGCAATCTGTGGAGGGGGGGGGGCTATAAGTAGCACATTATTTGACTTGATGGACCACATCCTTTGTTTCCTCTAATAATTATTTCCATAGATGAAACGGTTTCTCTGGTACATGCGGCTACAGTGAATGCTTTCATAACTCAACGATGAAAGCTCTCAATCAAGACACAGGTTCCCCCGTTCATCACAGAACTGTGTAAGCTCTGTGATGAACGGGAGGAGTAAAAACAGAAAATGATGAACCCTCCACTACTTAATCCAGAAAAATAATCTTGGTGCTAGTCAAGAGAAATCCCTATATTGCTAGATCTATGTTGTGTTATCCTAAGATATGAAACTAATGGTGACAGTCAATTCCTTTGCCGTCTTACACATAGGAATCACCAAAATAACTATATTTTCTATTTTGTTTGGCTTATAAAATATAATTAGACACGGTATATCCAAGTTAAACCTAGATATTGGAAGTGATTTTTGCCTTTTGACGTGGCCTTTCGACTTTTTGACGTGTGCCTTTCGACAAAATTTTGACGTGGAGTTTTTTAATAGATACCTTGATTGTACTTCTTTGATCAGCTACAGTTATCAAAGAAAGCAATACTTATATCATCTTTGGCCCGATATCTGTTTGACTTTTTCTATTCTGTCAAGCTTACATATTAAACATTTAGCTTGACGGAAGGGAAAGGTTATCATTTTCTATTAGCCTTAGGTCCTTTGGTCCTTTGGGATGGAATTCCAACCTTGTGAAAAAAACAAAACCATAGATGGAAATATATTTGAAATCTTTTAAATGTGTATCTACTTTTATCTTACTATGTAAAGGATAAGAAGCATTTTCTCATATATTCTTATAGTTACTGTTCATTGTCTACAATTTAGTTTTTGCCGATTTTAGATGTAAAGGCGTATCTAATGTTGTTCGAAGTTTATGTTCGTTTTTATTTCAGATTACCGATTGTGGTCTTATGGACCTTGCAGCACTGCCTTTGCCATTGAAACAATCTATAGAAGAACTGAATTTAAGTGGTTGCAGTAAAATTACCGACTTGGGTTTATCTAAACTCCTTCCGGAATTAACAAGATTACGTTTCCTCAATGTGGAGGTAATTTAAGTACATCATTATTCTTTTTTTTTAAGTAGATAGTATCCTTGAAATTGCTGGATTATGAACAGAAGGAGAATACTTTCATCGCATTTTATTTTTTTTTTTTGAAGAACAGACACTCACTGTCTGTTCTGTCTTTGTAAAGTAAACTTCGAAAGGTTAGATTTTCGGTTTTTTTTTTTTTTTTTTTTTTTTTTTGTCTTCTTTTTTGTTTAGCACTGAGGACGACTTGTCGAAATATTTGCTTATATTTTGTCATCTTCATGGTTCGCCACTGGCTGAAAAAATCCTCGTTTTTTCACCCTTTTTGATTTTATTTTTCATTTTGTTAGTTTATCTCCTCTGAGTTTCATTTCTCATGTATAGCCAGTGTGGTCTAAGAATGTATTAACTGTCTTCAGGAGTGCTGACACTGAACTAATAAGTGAGAAATATTAAAGCTGCCTGTACTATTAAAGGAGTGCCAGTCTTGGACTAAATATTGCACAATGGATGCTCTGCTGGGTTAGATCTAGGGAGAGGGGTAATTACCTAAGGTGGCACGCCTGGGAGTATGATAAAACAAGCTAAAGAACAAATTACGAAGAAAATGTTCCCGAAAGAAGAATTAATTCAACATTTGAAATTATCTAAGTTGTAATACGCTGAAGTTTTTTAAGCCGAATACATGCTTTTCTTTCTTATTATTTAGTTTCTTCTTTGATGTTATTGACTTTTTTGTAAAAGGTAAAAATACTAATAGGGGATTCCAGGGTTTTCTGTTTTTTTGAGCTGTCTTCAGGAGTGCTGACACTGAACTAATAAATGAAAAATATTGAAGCTGCTTGTACTGTGAAAGGAGTGCCAGTCCTGGAATAAATTTTGCACAATGGATGCTCTGCTGGGTTATATATAGGGGAGAAGCGGTAATAACCTAAGGTGGCACGCCTGGGAGTATGACAAAACAAGCTCAAGAACAAAGTACAAAGAAAATGTTCCAGAAAGAAGAATTAATTCAACATTTGAAATTATCTAAGTTATAATACGCTGACGTTTTTTAAGCTGAATACACGTTTTTAGTAGCCTCTGGTCTATCCCTCCAATTTTGCTTGAAGGTCTCATTTGTGCAATAAGTCATACTTATGTTATGACTACTCCATGTTGGAACAGTTTTGAAATGAAAGTGGTAAGCTTTAAGCTACAGAAACTAACATTAATTGTTCCCTGTTAAAGATAAGATAATCATAGATTTGCATAATTTTTTATAAAATTAAATACTTTAAACGATATCGCGACTCGGTGCCAGTGAAAGAGGCGAAAAAAGGTTTTTAAAAGCTTAAATATTACCGTAATTAATATTGTGGCTAGTCTTAATTGACTGATAGTGACAGTAAGGATATTTAATTTTCGGGTTAACTTTAATTTTTTTTAGCACAGTCTGAAAAGTCCATTAACCATTTTTTTCGGGATGACACGCCCTCTCCCCACAGTCTCTGGGGAAAGGGTTTTAAGTTAAGAAATTTGTCCATTGTGTACATATAATGTTTGCTATTCAGAAGTATGGACTTTGAATTGGGAGGAAAATTTTATAGGGTGAATTTTATCTTGAGAGTTCGTCAAAATTCCTGTGAAAGATCTTTATTTCTTACCTTCTCTTTGGTGGCTCAGTGTTAAGATTTTCCGAGGAAATTTTAAGCAGGGTGGGAAATGTCTGAATATTTTTCCATTGGGGGGGGGGGGGAGTATTCTTGCAGAAGAAACTTTCCATTTGGAGAGGGAGGGGTTCAGGAAAAAAATTACACAGTATTTTCCGGCGAGAATTTTGAGCGAGGGTGGAATTTCCTGGTGGAATTCTACCCAATAAAAACTTTTTGTGGAGGAATTTGTTGTTTTTATATAATTTTCCATGGAGGGGAGGAAGACTTCCCGTTTGAAAAACAAACAAAAAATCTTTTTTTTTTTAAGCAAGGTTTTTCAATGGAAAGTAAGGAACAGCATTAAAACTTAAAACGATGAAAGAGCATTCCTTATCTGAGGGGGGGGGGGGTGCCTCCTCGTCACAAACCTCGCACTTTAAATTAAAGTTTGACTTTCTTATAAATTATTTAATAACGACTCCGGGTTCATAAGGGCCGTTTAATTAGAATAAGAATTTTTTTTCAAAGTACTATAAAGAGCGAGGTACTGAGGATGGGGTATTAAATCTCATATACTTAATAACTTCTATTCAATCTAAATTCTATTCAATATCTCAAACGGCCTCCTACTGTTAAAAACTATATATCAAGTAAGTATAATCGGGAAACTAGTTATCTCACAGTTCAGTCGAAATTTCGACATAAGTCGAAATTTTTAAACTATCATTTAGCTCCTATTGGTCAAAAGATGTAATAGCTAGGCCTCCAGGGATTCCATACCCCCCACAGTGTCGTAGCAAGGATTGTAAATTATGCAATTTATATACTGTTGAACTGCAGAATTTATCATTAGAAAAAGGGAAAGTTTTGGTTCTGGGTGTATCTGAAAAAGCCAAGGGCATTGAGGTGAAACTTTGGAGAATGTTGAGGGGTATCAAAAGGCATTATTTACGTCCAGTTTATCAAAAAGCAAATCTGCAATATCGTAAGAAGAGCTGATGGTGTTAAGTTAAAACTCTCATGAAATTTTGAGGAGAATGTTTAAAGGGGTTGGAGGACTGGCAGACCCCTCCAATGCCCTCTTTAGCTGCCCTCTCGCCAAAACAAATTGATGAAAATTTTGAAGTAGCATTTTTGTTCAAAATGTTCATGGTAAAATAATATTATATTTCGGGAAAGGGCGTACATGTCAAAAGGGCGTATCAGCAATATCTAAGGGACGGCCTAGGGCATTAAGTTGAAATTTACAGTGTATGTTGAAAAGGGATCTGTGAACTACAAGTCCCCCTGTCCTTTTTAAATGCCCCTCCCCTCAATACTGATCGAAATTAAGTTTATCTATGATCAAAAGGCTAGTTTATCCAAAACATCTTCTGCATTTACTGGAACTCACCTGTGTGTGGATAATAAGGCAAATCCATTTAGCCGTTCCTGACCCGAAGCACTCCTAGTATAAGATTTCACTCTTCTCAGGATAGATAAAGCAGATTCACACGAAGCCATAGTGACGGGAATCGTTGCACCAATCTTCAAAAATTGATGTAGAGTGCGGAAAATGTTCTTATCACATTCTTTTGAGCACGTTATGAAATATTTTGGTGCTACGTTTACTGACTGTATCCAGGTTCTCCTCCACAGAGGTAACTCAGCTTATAAGCTTCCCCTATAGCTTTCTGCACCAAGATACAAAAATTAGTCAGATTATCTGATATATTCTTTGTTTTTTCTTCGTCAATCGAAATACAGTGCTAAGGGAGTAAGTATTGCAGCGACTCCAGCAACTTTATGTGAGTAAGGATTCGCTGATGCAGCTGCTGCAGAGAGTAGTTGATAAATGGGATAAACACAGAAAATCGGTAATACATTTCAGGATCCTTTTACGCTGTTGGATAATTATCCCTATTGGTTTGCATTGGAGCTCATCTGGGCATTCTAATGCTGATTTCATGACACAGTTCAGTCCCTTCAATAAAAAGAGGGTAAAACATTGATTCACTCCTCTCTCTTATGTCTCTAACTTCACTCTTAAGATCGTCAGCATGTTTGAGAAAGTATATGATATCTATAGTTTCTGATTGCAAAAATGTCGATAAATTGTGTGACAGACTAAAAACTTTACTGACAGTACCCATAGCTGCAGCAAAACTGTATTTCTCAGTAACAGATAGCAAAGAATAAGCCTTGCTTGACGATTCAGAAGCTGAATCAGGATGTTCTTGAATTTCCCTCATATAGCTTTACAGATAATAATGAACATCTCTTTAAACAAAATGGTTTTAAGTGCTCGATCCATCTAGTCTCGCAACATGTGTTCAATCTTATTCTTTTTGTCCCTGTGATAGGATTACTTTTTTTAATAATTTGTTTAAAAGTTGCAGAGCGTTTAGGTGAAATTCTAAAGAAATTCTAAATTACTTCTTTCAAAGTTCCTAGACAATGTCTCATAACAGGTATGTTGCACAAATGACACAGGGTTAAGTTTAAGGGGTGACTTGCACAGTGAACATAGACTACATGGGAAAATGTTTCACGAACTATAGAAGCACAGCCTTGAAACTGGCCACTCATAGATGAAGCTCCATCATAAACTTTTCCCGTTAATTATTTTAAATTGCTTCCTATTTCAACTAAGATTTATATCAATCAATCAAGGTCTGCTATGAACCAACCGTTTCTTTTTGAAGAAGTCTATAATCCTTTTTGAGATTCTTTTTGAGATGTCCGTTTTAAAATGTTGGGCAATTAATAATAAACAGGGACGTAGACTTTTATATGTGCACTGAGAAAGTACACGCGTGATTTAAATGAAGTTTATTATTGATCTTAGAAGACCGAGGTTACAACAGCACGTGGCTTCCTTGGCATTGTTCCCAACTGCATTTTCATTAAACAAATACTCTTGTGTAGAGATTGTCACACATTACCTACTAGTTGTGCATACATCACTCTATATCCATTGGATAAAACCAATATTGAATTGGGTTTAGCTTTTAAGACTGATTAGTTTAAAATGTATTTTATAAAAAAATATATCATTCATTTTCTTTTATCCTCGTCACAATAAGATTTATGGCGTATATTATCCTTTGGTATATGTAAGGAATGGCTAAGAGTATTAAGTTAGAACTTCAAAATCATGTTTAGAGGGAAGTTGAAAAAACAACGGGGAGTGACTCTGACAAGAGGAGCCCCTCCTCTTGTCCTTTTAGATGCTCCTCTTTAAAATAATAGATTATCTAAAGGGGATTTTCTTCAAAATAGTCGCAAGGTCTATTCACCCCATGCCCCATAGGCCCTGGAACAAGGGGCCTATGGGGCCCCTTGTAGGATTCAATATGTAAGATTTATCATTAGGGGAAAGGATAATGCTGAACTAAATCAAAAACATTATCTTCATTCGAGTTATCAAAAGAGCATACCTGCAACATTTTAGGAACAGGTAAGGGTATTAACTTGAGACGTTCAGGGCCACTGTTACCAGTATTGCAAATGCGACTGTTTGCAACTACAACAGTGATTACTTCCAACTACAACAACTTGAAACTGTGACTGTAACTTCTTACGATTGCTTTTACATTTCAAGGAATGTTGAACAAAATCAAAACACGCTTTGTGCATGCTAACTGTCAATAGGGGGCATCAGGAATAACTGAGGGCATTAAGTTGAAACTTACAGGTTATGTTAAACGCTACTTGAACCTTCGAGGAATGCTTAGGGGGATTTTAAACTAAATTAAAGGACACTGTTTACATCCAGATTATCAATAAAGTCTTTCTACAATGTCTTAGGATCGGCTAAGAGTCGAAATATTCAACAAAATAGATAATAAATTCATCTTGGATATCAAAAGGGCGTATCTGAAATATCCCAGAAACAACTAATGACATTTAGTTGAAACTTTCAGGGAATATTAAGGGGATGTTGAAATAATTCAAAAATCACTATATAGAACCATTAAATTATGTTTAGATATGTAAGTTGTTACAATAGAGACATATAAAACTGGGGAAATCAACCTTGTATTACCAAATCTATGTATACCAAATCTATAACTTTGACAATCAAAAACGAACAGAAATTTATTAAAAAAAAAGTTCCCCAAAAAAAGTTTTTCAAAGAAGAGTAGTAATATTGAACATATTAAAATTATGTTGAATATTCAGTTAAAACCACAGTTTATAGAATTATCCAGTAAGTTTATCGCAGATCATTTCTGGTCTTCGTTTTCGGTGCGAACAAAAAGCTCCTCCCACTTATTTCTGCAATAGCGGGAATGCGGGTTAGTCTGTTTCCGATTGTTTCCAACAAAGTGCATTATTCGTAATAGCGGGTTTTCACTTGTTTCCGATTAGATCACAGTCTGACTTGTCTACCCATGAAAAGATCTGACTTCGCTTATGTTTATATCTGCAAAAACGTTCTCCGGAGCACTCGCACCCCGGCCCGGGTTTTTATAATGGGTGAGATAGAGAATGATAATGCTGGATAATTATATAAACTGTGGTTAAAACTTAAAACGAGCAAAATTATTACAGACAGGAGTTTGTGTACTGCCCTTTCCTAACTGTAAAAGTCTAAAATTTGTTGGATTATTTGCGCTTTATATGTACAAAATAAAAAAAATAAAAATAGAAATTGTTGTTAAATGAAATTTTTAACTACCGAGTTTCCGAGAAATAATATTGTTATATATAAAATATTTAGTTAATTTTCATTAGTTCTTTCTAGTCTTTAAGATACTCACAGAGATTTTTTTCTATATTAGTACCTGCTATCCCGATGCTTTTTATGATATTTTATTTTATTTACTGTTTGTTTTGAGCCCCATTAATCTTTTAATATTAATTTTTGGTCGTTTTGAGTTTGATTTGTTGTAGAAATTTGTTTGTGCTGGTCTTCAGTTTAATATGACTACTTTTTTTTGAAAAGTTTATTTTTTGGAATTTTTTTTTTTTCAACTTTCAATGCTACGGTCAAGTCATATGAAGGTACTTCATCCTCAATAATTATTGGCTGCTCTTGAGACTTTAGTAAGAGAGGATCAAACAGTTTGGGGTAACGGACTGTAAGTAAGGAGCGACACTGCCCAATAGTAACCGAAGCTCTAAAAAACGGAAATTTGATATCCATAGATATATCAAAAGAATTGGCTTGTTACTGATTCCAAATGTATGAAATTCATTGAGTTTAATGTTGCCCATTAAAAACTACGCACCTAAGAACATGTGCCTGACTTTCAAAAAAGGGGAATACCCCCTGAAATTCAAGGGATCTTCATAAAGATTTAGATTCATCAGATTATGTGCATTCGAGAGCCCTATCGTAGAAGTTTCGAGCTCCCATCTGCAAAATGTGGAATTTTGTAATTTTTTTCCAGAAGAAAGGTCACGGATGTGTGTTTATTGTTTTTATTTTAGTTTTTTTTTCAGAGATGATCTAATTGAGCCCACAGTCCTAAAATATCGAGATTTAGCTTATTCGAACAGACATTAAAAGTTTTAGAACCCTTTTTAAATGACAAAAAAATTAAAGGGCAACTAGACCCCCTCTCATATCCCTTTTTCCTCAAAGTCTTCCGATCAAAATTTTGTGATTGCCATTTTGTTCAGCATAGCTGAAAGGCTCAATAACTATGCCTTTGGAGACAATATGATCCTCTACAGCCCCTGGGAAAAGGTCTTTAAGTTATAAAATTTGTTCATTGTTTACGTATAGTATTTGTAATTGGGAAGTATGTATACATTTTTCTTGTGGAGGGGGATGAATTTTCTTCTAGGGGGAATGTCCATGGGGAAAGAAGTTTGCGGGGGTGCCCTTTACAGGGAAAATTTTATACTAGCGGAATTTTCCGGAATTCTCATATGAATTTCTCTTTATTAGTCTTACTTTTCCTTTGTCGACTCAATTTTAAATGTTGAGATATTAAGGGAAATTGTCTCAGAGGACATTTTGACCGAGTTGGTGTTGTCTAGAGGATCTTTTCGTTGGAGAGGGGATTTTTCACGGGAGAAATTTGTCATGGAGGAGTTTTCCATGGGATAAATTCTCCAGAGGGAATTTTCTGCGGGAGCAACTCCGAGTTTCCAAGAAATAATATTATATATTGAATATTTAGTTAATTTTCTTTATTTCTTTCTAGTCTTTTAGAAAATTACAGGGATTTTTTTGTTTATAAGTTTGAAATGTATATATATACCGTTGGAATTTCTATAGAAATTTTTTTGTGCTTGTTTTGAGTTTAATATGAATCTTTGCTCTTTTTGGAAAAAGTTCTTTTTCTGGAAGTTTTTTAATAAATATTCGAAAAAGACAAAGAAAAAGAAGTTTTTTTTTAACAACTTTAAAAGCCACAGTCTAGACGTATGAAGGTACTTCATACTCAACAATTAGTGCTACTCTCGAGACTTTAGCCTGAGAGAATCAAATAGTTCGGGGTAACGAACTGTAAGTAAGGAGCGACACGGCCCAATAGTATCCGAAACTCTAAAAAATGAAATTTTGATATCAATAGATATATCAAATAAGTTGGCTTGTTATACTGATTCTAAATGTATAAAATTCTATAAGTTTAGTGTTACCCATCAAAACTAAACACATGAGAAAATGTGCCTAGTTTTCAAAACAGGGGTAAGAATACCCCCTAAAAGTCAGCGGATCTTAATGAAGATTTAGATTCATTCAGATTCATCTGATTCTGTGTATCTGAGTACCCTATGATAGGAGTTCTAGGCTCCAATCTGCCAAATTTGGAATTTTGTATTTTTTCCAAATGAAAGACCACAGATGCGTGTTTATTTGTTGTTGTTTTTTCCTAGGGTTTATTTCATTGAGCCCATAGTCCTGGAATATTAGGAAAGGTCTTATTCAAACGGAATTCTAAAGTTCTAGTGCCCTTTTTAAATGCCAAAAAAAAATGGAGGGTGCAAATTTATTTTTATTAGTCTTGCCTTCTCTTTGTCGATTTAATTTTATATGTGGAGATATTAAGCGGAACTGTCT
Source organism: Artemia sp. Qi Xiang Cuo (assembly GCF_049724085.1). Taxonomy (NCBI): domain Eukaryota; kingdom Metazoa; phylum Arthropoda; class Branchiopoda; order Anostraca; family Artemiidae; genus Artemia; species Artemia sp. Qi Xiang Cuo. Next base: position 13,011,172 of record NC_142807.1, read on the forward strand.
GAGAGGACATTTTTACCGAGTTGAAGTTGTCTAGATTATCTTTCCGTTGGAGGGGGGATTTGTTGCGGAAGAAATTTGTCCTGTAGGATCTTTCAACGGTATGAATTTTACAAACGAAATTTATTAGGGGAGCAACTTTCTACTAGTGGGCGGTGAATTAGCGGGAAATCCTCTCTGCGGAGTTAGTGATCTCTGGAACGATTTAAAACAATTTTTGCAAATGAAAGTTTTTTCAAAATGAATGTGTGTTAATGAAATTTTTCACCTGTAACCGTCCGTAAGACATTTCACAGGGGTACTTTTAAACTTGTTTGTAATGGCCGGTGAAGTACATTGCTGGGAGAGGGGGTTATTTTACGTGGAAATAGCTTTCCATCGAGTGATTGTCCGTGTAGAGAAGGGATTTTCAATAGAGGGGGAGCCGGATTTCTCGGCATTATTTAAAAACTATCAGAAATTAAATTTTTAAAAACACATCTTTTTTTAACTAAAAGTAAGGAGCAATATCAAAACCTTAAACGAACAGAAATTATTGATTATATAAGGGGGCTGCCCTTTTCTCAATACCTCGCTCTTTACGCTAAAGTTTGACTTTTATCCCGATTCTTTAAGAACGAGTCTTGAAACACAAGGGCCTTTTAATTAGAATAATAAGCTATTATTAAGTTCAGAATAACTTTAGTGTAAAGAGTGAGGTATTGAGAAGGTGGCAGCCCCTCATATAAATATTTTCTTTTTGTTTTAAGTTTTGATGTTGCTCCTTCCTTTCAGTTGAAAAACTTGTTTTTTGTTTGTTTGTTTTTGTTTTTTCATGAAGAGCCAGTCTTCAAATGAGGCTGAATCAGCCAAACTTCTCTTTTTTTTATTGTATCGTGCTCCCGGAGATCTCACTTTACATATGCCGAGGCATCTGTACTTAGTTTATGGGGTTGGGCAGATTCGATTATCTGTAATGGCAAGCAATACTGTATATACTGATTTTGCGAAAGTACTAAGTCTCTCGGGTATTTTTTCTTTGCTTTGAAAGTCATCTTCTTACGTTTGGCATCATTAGTTAAATTTATTTCATTGCAGTTCAATAAGTTCCTGTCTGGAATTCCATCCATACAATGATTCTGTTAAGTTTGTAAAATGCTTTTGAAAAAGTCTTTAGACGCCATTGCTCTTTTTTGTTCAGTGCTCAGACAGGCTATTTTCTGGATCAAATATTTTTTTGACGCTTCAAAAATGTTACATGTTTTGCTAGATTGTGTTTGATGATGATGCTGTAAAACTGCCGTGACATTGTTTTAATTCATCATGTAGTATCAGTCTATAAGTTCCAAGTTTGGGCCTACTTTTTTGAAATCTTTTCTCGCTGTCTTTTCAGGATTGCTTAGGAGTCACTAACAAGAATCTCGAAAATGTGAACAACTACTGTCCAAATCTTCGTTATTTATATGTTAATTACAAGTTATTCACCCTGGCACATAAATTCAGCTTATTAGACACTCTACCCTTGTTAAGATTCTCCTGTAAATGGTGTAAATTGCCATATTCCATTGAATCTGATGATTCTGATGATGGACATCATGATACTCTTGATGGTTATTACGATTACAATCGTGATAGCTCTGACAGTGATGATAGTTTAGGTCAATAAAGCTGAATTTTACAACCAGTCTCTCAAGCTGAGTGCCTTATTTAATTTTGATTTAACAATCAATTATAGGTAGTTGTTTTAGATAACTAGATTCTAAAACAATATTTGTTGTACTGTTTTGTCTGTATTTCAAATGGTTTAAGATAACGAACTGTAAGCAAGGGTCAATACTGCTCAATAGTAACCAAAATTGTAAGAAATAGAATCTTAATAATAATAAATACATCAAAAGAATCATATTTTTATGTTTATTCAAAATGTTTAAAAATAATGAGGTTTATACGGATGTCTGTTTAATTGTTAGTTTTTTTTCAGGGGTGACCGTATCGAACCAGTGATCCTAGAAGATCGGGAGAGGGCTCATTTTATCAAAACTCAAAAGTTATAGTGTCCTTTTTGAGTGACGAAAAATATCAGTGGGTAGCTAGCCCCCATCCTTTTTTTACCAAAAACTTTCTGGTCAAAATTTTAATATAGCTATTTTTTTCAGTATGGTCATAAGATCTAGTATGTCCTTGAGGATGAACTGAACCCCCACAGCCCCCAGGGCAAGGGATGAAAGTTATAAACTTTGCCCATTGACTACAAATAGTATTGGCTATTGGGAAGTATAAAGATATTTTCGGGGGGGGGAGGACAATTTTCTGGTGGGGGTGTTTTTGTCGGAGGACCTTTCCATGGAGGAGTTTTCGTGGGGGGAAGGAAATTTTCCATGGGAGGGAGACCTGGATTTCCAAGCATTAATTAAAAAACTAAGAAGCTAAATGTCAAAAATAATATCGGATCGAGATGTAATCGTAAACAGTACTGTATATGCTGATTTTGCAAAAGTTTTAAGTCGTTCGGGTCTTTTGTCTTTGCTTTGAAAGTCATCTTCTTACCTTTGTGATCATTAGTAAAATTTATTTCATCGCAGTTCAATAAGTTCCTGTCTGGAATTCCATCCAGACATTGTTTCTGTTAAGTTTGTAAACCCTTGTTGCTGGTTATCTGGACAGCTACTTTGAGACGTCTATTTGATCGGACAAAGTTTAGATGATTTGCACTTAGAATTGTTTGTGACAAGTTATGTCGGAGAAGTTAGTGCTTAACCCGTTGCTGAACTTTCTTACTCGAGTACTTACGGATGGTATTAAGTTGGACGTGATAACATGCAAAGCGACCGGTTTTTATGTCCGAGATTGTATTATCAAAGCAAAGGAAATTGTGTACGAAAAGCTGGAAATTTCTTCAAGAATAATTAATCATACCAAAATAGAGGACAATTTAGTTGATATATAAAAAATTTTATTCACAGCTGCAAAAAAGGCTAAGCCTATGCCAACATTTTTTGTTTTTTCGCTATATTAAAGCCCCTCTTGAGACAATTGAGTATTTGCGACTTTGATATCTGAATTTAAAGAAATGGCTAGGAAGGTTAATGGTTTAGTGGAAAACATGGGCCAGAGTAAGACGTACATAAATGACATCTTTCGGCAGCAGTTTCAACAATCTACCAATACTACGACATATGTCGTTGTTCTTAGAAATTGTCCCAAAAACATGGTGTCGTCAAGGGACCGTAAAACTTTTGTCGACTATTTATATCCTGGGAAATCAGGCAAAATCTCTGAACTAAAACAATCAACTTCAGAATGGTGCATTGTAGCAAAATCAAAAACTGAAGCTAAGCGGATTGCTCAAAATGTGAATATATTTAAATCCGCCATTGCAACGAATTTGAAGTTGCCTCTTTTAATCGGTGTAGTGAAAGGACCCTGAAAATTTGACAGAAGACAGGTCAAAAGATTTTTATTTCAAAGTGCTGCAAAACATTATCTCGCACTTTTCAAAACGTCATCTGCGGCTCATCTAGCACTTTTAAAGTGTAATTTGATTCTCGTGAATACCTTGACGAATTCCTAAGGAAATCAGTGAAAATCGGTTATGGTGTGAACGTTTTGGTACTCCACAATTCGTTTCCGTTCCGAAACGTTGCTATTCTTATCATATCAGTTGTCGCACAGCGGCTGATTGTCGTCATACACCCATCTGTTCGAGATGTGGATCCTCCAATCACCAGTCCAACCAAAGTAAACGATGCACGGCAAGGATTTTCACCGTATCTCTATGTATTTTTTGTTGGAAGTTTATTAATAAAAAAAAAGAACACATAAAGCTGATTTCTAGCAATCTAAAATAACTGGCGGCAGCCTTGCTTATAAATCAAATTACAAATTCAGTGTCATCAGTGCTTCCCATGCATTATTTGTTGGGCTGAGCAATATATAAAGCAAATTCTCTGTTTGGAGGACGAATCTGACAAAAATGTCAAAACGCAGTATTGGTAGATAATACAAGTGGGAAAATGACTGTATAGGTTTTTAATGTAAATTTTTGTTAGTTAAATCTTCTTCCTCCATTGTACCTATCTGATATCAATGGAAACACAGTCACTTTTTATAACTCTTGTTGTTTTTTTTTTGTCAGCTGGTGTCGTCTGTGTGTGTGAAGTGTGGTTATCAAAATCTCGAATAAACAAGCCCAAAGTAGGGGTTGTACGTAAACGCTCATCAAAGTGCCACACCTATCTCTAACGCGCCATGGAATGTACGAGCTATTCTCGCTCTGATTTTCGTGTTTTGGGCTTGCCGCATATATAATAAGTTTGGGTACGACAAGTGTACCTTCCGTGGGGCGTATTCGCCGGACTTTTTGGTCCCCGTTACCACGATATGTGTTACCGATATTGTGTATGTAAGAATACTTCTTGGATAAATGGTCGCTCCATTAGATATTAAGAATAACAGTAACTCAACTCCTCCTGGTTTTGAAGAAATAATCCATAAACAACAGCAGAAAACTAGTTCGCTTCTATTTACTAATGTCAAGTCCAATGTTATTTCGGTGAGCTCTAAAAAGGAACTAACTGCAAAAAGTATATACAGAAAAAAGGTCAGTACCTCTTTTTTGTCAGCACGTGGCAACGAGGGCCAATGGAACTGCAAAAATGAAGTAACTTTATCCATTAATTATGATTCAATGCCAAAATTTAGCATGTCCCTGAGAAGACTAAAACAGATATTTAGTACAAACTAATTTATTTTCTCTTGCGGAATTCTCGCCTCTCAACCGTCATTGAAAACAAGTTAGCCTCTATAAGAGTTTGTAATGCCAATAAAAACTGCATTGTATACAAATCTATGTATTGGAGAAAAAGGACGTTTATTTGTCAATAAGGGGGGCCCCAACACCTTCTTCGTAAGATGAATGGCCAAGCAGATATCACGCTGGTCAGTCTTTACACAGAACACGAATTATCCACTTAAAAATCTGTATTTATCTTCTGTCTCTGATAAATGCTCTTTCACGACCAGAGGATAATCTACACTTTACTGAAAATAAAACAAATGGGATTGTCAGTTTAATATACGAATACTGATATTTATTCCCTAAAGTTTTAATAATTACTAATATAGTAAAATAAAAAAAGGAAAAAACATATAAAATGAATTTTGTTTTGAGCAAAGTGTAAAATATCTTTTAGTCTTGAGAAGGCCTGGAGGTTCTGTGCCTACTCATGTTAATTTTTGCTCGTTTTGAGCTTGACTTGGTTATTTATTGTAATTTCTGTTTATTTTGGGTTTCAGTTATTTATTAATTGTGATTTGTGGTAGTTTTACGCATGGAAGATTATTTGACATTATTTCTGCTCATTTTTGGCTTAATGGAGCTCCTTACTTTTCGTTGAAAAACTAAGTTTGTGGGAAAAATTTTAAAACAATTTTTCTTCCTTTTCTCTTGACATAGAAATTTTCGTTGGATTTTTTTTGCATCTTCATTTTTTCCCATAAGAATCCATAGTTTGGCTTGCTGTTTGTATGCTGGATAAACTTTTTCAATAACTTTTAATCTTGACACAAATAATAACGTTTAGTCCAATTTTATGTCTCCTGAAGTTGACCTGATAAACTAAGCTTCTTACCGTTCCCAAAAATTATGTATATGCTTCATGACAACCAGTATACACTTACAATCTTTTGGTTTATTTCAATTTTAAGAGCAGAAGTATTACTAGCAGTAAAACCGGAAGTTTCCACTTAATATCCTTTGTCGTTCTTGGTATATTTTTGAGGTAGCTTAATGGCAACTAGCCACAAAGCGCCTTTCGATTTAGTTTTAAGGCATAATTTGCCATTTGCATAATCGTGGGGGGTTGACATACCCAATATCAATAGAGAAATAGTTACTATACCATTCTGGTTTTCTTAACAAAATACTTGTCTCAAAATCTAATTAGATGTGTTTGGAAAAGTAAGAGGCTTTTGACGAGGCCTTCTAGCCCTTTTATCTCTTTTGACTCTTAAAAAGGGCACTAAAACTTTTAATTTACAATTAATTTACAGCTCCTTTAAAAGTTTCAGTGTTATTTCTAGCTATTATAGACTGGCACTGCCTGTGATATTGCCTACATGCTCTTTTAAGAACTTGCATGCACATAGTTTTTTTTTATTTAATTGAAACTCCTTATGTTAAATGTTCAACCTAAATGTTCCCTAAAAGTTTCACCTTACTACCCTTGGCATCATTAGTTATAGTAACTGTAGAGGTAGTATTAACAGTTTAAGATAAGTTTCTTTTGGCTAATTTAAAATCTGCTACAACTTACCCATAAAGGTATAAGATAATATTTTAAACTATTCTTAGGATATTTCTATGTCACCTATCTGAAAACCTACACAATCATAGTTCGTTTTGATTTAGTTCAATACCGCCTGAATATTCCTTGAAAGCTTTACCATAATACTCTTAGCTTGCATAGTAGAAGAAGCTGTAGTAGCAGTATACTCATAGGAGCTTCGGTTTCTTCAACATTCACTTAAACCCGCATTAAAAATTTTAATTTATAACCATCAGCAGTTCCTGAAATATTTCTGATGCGTCCATTTAGCAGGCTATTTGCGCATAGTGTTTTTCAATTTACTTCCATGAACTTCGACTATTTTTACAATAAAAAGCCTTAATGCCCTTAGTTTTAGTAGCAGCGGTAGTAGTAGTAGCAGTAGAATTAACAGTAGTAGCCATAGCTTTAGTGGCACGAGTAGTACTAGAAGTAGCAATACCAGTAAGCAGTAGTAGTAAGGGTATGAGTAGATTCAGTAGCAATAAGATGCAAATAATTTCTTTCTGTTAGTTCGACATCCTCCAAAGCAAGCCCTGTTAGTTGCAACTTCAAACATCTAACGATTCCTAGTGTTGGACTCTTATGGCAGAAAAGGTGTTCCCTTGGGTGCTTGAAAATCTTCTCATCCAGGAATTCAGGTTGGACAGAACATTTCACTTGGGTATCTTGAATTCATTGATGATGTTAGAATCCTCTGAGACCGAGAGAGATCTTAAACTATGCTCGACGATGTGGTTTATTGTGCAGGCAAGTGATTACTGGGGCTGTTGTCTGGTTACTCGGGATTATTATAATAAATAACTCTTAATTCTCTTCCACTAAATTCATATTAGTTATAGCTGGATGAGGTTGAGAACTCCACATACCTTGGCTCTCAGGTCATCACTGAGGATCTTCAGACGCCAATATTATACACTGATAGCAAAAACACAGATGGTTTTGCTTTCCTCAGAAAACTATTGTGGAACTGGCGTCAAATGAGTGTACCAACTGAAGTTCGAGTCTACCTGGCTTTAGCTCGAACAATCCTCCTTTATGGATGCGAAACTTGGTCAGTTAAGCGACTACATGAAAATGCACTGAAGATGTTGGAGCATATTTGTCTGCGTAGCATCCTCAGGATAAACCTGTCTGAACATATGTCAAACGTGGATATACGACGAATGTATAGTATCAAGAGATGCGTTGTAATCACCAGCAAAGAGCGTTGACTGAAATGGTTGGGCCTTACGGAGACCAACAGAGTACTTGCCTCACTGAATCCTTCTAGCTCATGCCCTTAGATCACGAAAGAGCTGCTGGAAGAAGACCACTCTACATGGTCCAAACAGGTCTTGAAGATCCTTGATGCCTAACAACATGGAAACGCTTAATTCCCGCCACAAGTAAGAAAGTAAATTATATGCCGTCTTTAGAAGACAAAGGGGTTGTCAGCCCAATTCATCTTACTTTCTACTCGTTTCTAGTTTGAATAGATAATTTATCCTAATTTCTGTTCGTTTTGGGTCCACATATATTTATTGATGGTAATCTGGGGTAGTTTTCCGCTCATTTTTTGCTTAAGGCAGCTCTTTTGTTTTCTTTGTGAAAATATTCTTATGCGTGAAGGTTTCTCTTTAAATTAATTTCTTTTTTTATTGACATAGTCAATAAAAATAAGGGAATAACGTTTTAAGTGTCTGTTTTTCTCTATAAGAATCAAAATTTTGGATTGCTATTTATATGTTAGAAACAGTTTTTCAATAGTTTTTGTTAATGTGCGCCTGTTGGGACATTTGGGCAAACGCATTGTCCCTTGATTTAGTCTTAGGCCTACACCTCCTCAAGTTTCCCTGAAAATGAAGCTTAATATCCTTCCTAAAATATTTTATGTATACTATTTCAACAACCTGGATGCATTTACACTTTTTGGTTTAGTTAATTTGTAAGTGCAGAATTAGTGGTAGTAGTAGCCTACCTTCTGTTGTTCTTGATGTATTGTTGAAACGTTTTATTGACAGCCAGCATACACATAACGTCTTTTGATTTAGTTTTAAGCAACATAAAATTTTCGTGAAAGTTTCTACTTCATACCTTATTCTATACACCTTTCCCACCTAGATATCTTGACAACCTGGATAAATTTAAGCTATTTTGTTAAATAGTTAAATAGTGAAAGAAATAGTAGCAGTAGTAATAGAAGAAGCAGCAGAATAGATGACAATACTGGTAGTCCAGGGAGTTAAGAATTTCACCTTAATTTCCTAAGCCGTTGCTTTGATATTGCTAATATAATACGCCCCTTTGATAACCCATATGTACATAGTGTGTTTCGATTAAGTTCAAAACCACCCTTGCCTTTCTCTGAAAGTTTAAAAAATATCCTCACGATAAGTATTTGGACCATGATGTAATTAAGTCTGTACCACCAGCAGTCTACACATATATATATATATATATATATATATATATATATATATATATATATATATATATATATATATATATATATATATATATATATATAATATATATATATATATATATATATATATATGTATATATATAAAGAGGTAAAGAAGAGTGCCAGAAAAGACCAGAGAAACCTGCTGGAGCGAAAAGCAGCGCAGGCAGAAGAGGCGGCGGAGAGAGGTGATTCAAGAGCCGTCTATAAAATCACTAATGAGATTATTGGAAAGAAATGCTCTATTCAACATGGACCAATAACAGACCCTTCGGGCATTCTGATAACACAACAGTCTGACGTAAGCGAAATTTGGGCCAGTTACTTCCAAAACCTGTTTAATAGACCTCCACCAGAGGATCCCCCACAGATTCCAGCAATAATACTGTTTTCCTTAGATATCAGCACGGATCTGCCATTATTCACTGATATTATAGCAGAAGAAAAGAAGCTTAAAAACGGGAAGTCACCTGGCGAAGCCTATATATTGGTAAATAGGACAAACGCAGCTCCTATGATCTGCGTTAAGTACAGGACAGCATTGTTTGTAATAATCTAAACAACCGCAAAAATACCGTCGGATCTGAAACGTAGCACATTTGTGCGGATCTTTAAGAAAGACGATGCGACCTTCCCAGGTAACTGGCGAGGACTCTGCATGCTTTCCACGCCTAGCAAATTGCTGAAACACATTTTACTGCAGAGACTCAGCTCGTAGCTCGACACGCATCTTCGTGACAAGCTACATGGATTCAAATCAAACCGTTTATGTACAGACTTGATGTTTATCCTACGGCTACTGAAAAAAGAAACCAGAGAATGACGCTCCAAAATATATACCATATTCATCAATTTTGAGAAGGCATTTGACTCAGTATAATACCAAAGTCCGCGGAAAACACTACTGCATTACAGAATCCCTAAATAGATAGTTTTACTTATCGTTGTGCTTTATGAAGATAATGAGTGCTAAGTAAAGACGCCAGATAGCCAAATCCTTTTCTTCTGCATTCTGTCAGGAGTTAAGCAAGGTTGTGTCTTGCCACCGCTACTTTCCCTAATCGTCATTGATTTCATACTGCGAAGTATAAGCACAGACGAACTCCATCTGAATCCAGAAACACGCCGCAGTGATGTAGACTTCGCTGACGAAATCGCCGTCCTAAAATAATGCAAGCAAAGACTCCAAGAACTCCTTGACAAAGTGAGGGAGGGAGGTGGCCATGTCGGCCTGAAAATATATAATGAGAAAAAAAAAATGCATGACCACCACAGATTCACCCCTGAGCATCACTTGCGGAGACCAACACATAGAGCAAGTCGTCCATTTCAAATACTTGGGAAGCATAGTAGAAAGTACCGGATCGACCACAAAAGAAGTGCTCACAAGAATCGGCCAAGCCAATGGAGCCTTCAATAACACTGTTGTAACACTAGTTGTAACACTACAACTGCAATTACTCATACTACTCCTATTGCTCCTACTATTACTTCCGCTACTATACTTACTACTGTTACTAATCCTGAGGATATTTGTTAAACTTTCCTGAATATACAATATATAAATATATATTCCTGAATATACAATATATACTTTCCTGAACATTTCATGTTAAACGGAATATGTTGCAAGAACTTTTGACTCTTGTATATTTTCGCAGATTTTGCTGACGATGTGTCGCATTCATAAAGGAGATTGTTCGAACCAAAGCCAGGTAGACCCGAACTTTGGTTGTCATACTAATTTCACGCTAATTCCACAATGGTTTTCTGAGAGAAGCAAAAACCGTCTGTGTTTTTTGCAATCAGTGTTGAATTTCGGCATCTGAAGATCATCAGTGATGAGCAGGGAGCCAAGGTATGTGAAGCTGTCAACCTCATCCAGCTGTACCTGATATACAGTCAGTGAAAAAACTTCAGTGTTATTTATTACCATAATCCCAAGTAACCAGATAACTGTCCAAGTAATCATATAACTGCCCAATTAACCACATCATCGAGCAGAGTTTAAGCTTTCTCTGGGTCTGAGAGGACTCCAACATCATCAGCAAATTCAAGGTCCCCAGGTGAAAAGTTCTTTCCAATCTGAACTTCTGGATGAAAAGATTTTCAAACTACCAAAGGCACGCCCTTTTTGCCAAAAGGGTGTAACAGCAATATTTCAGGAATAGTTCGGTGTGTAAAGTTGTAACTAACGGGGCTTGTTGTTTAGAAGTTCGAAATAACCGAAAGAAAATATTTGTACCTTTATGCTACTGATTCTACTCATACCCTTACTACTGCTTACAATTATTGCTACTTCTAGTACTACTCGTGCCACTACGACTAAGGCTACTGCTGTTAATTCTACTGCTACTACTACTACAGCTGCTGCTAAATTAAGGGTATTAGGCCTTTTTTCTAAAAATATTGAAACTGTATGGAACTAAATTGAAAAACACTATGCGTACATAGGTTGTCAATAGGACGTATCAGAAATATTTCAGGAACGGTTGATGGTATTAAGTTCAAACTTTTAATGTGTGTTGAAGTGAATGTTGAAGAAACCAAAGGTTCTATGAGCATACTGCTACTACAGCTATTTCTACTACACAAGCTCAAAGTATTAAGGTAAAGCTGACAAGATATACTTAGGCGAATGTTGAACTAAATTAAAACGAACTATGAGGATGAAGAGGTTAAAATTGGTGACAAAGAAAGAGTTCAAGAACGGCTTAAATTATTAAATTAGACCTTTAAGGGTAAGTTGTGGCGGATTTTGAACTAGCCAGAAGGCACTATTCTTATACTGTTAATGCTGCCACTACAGTTGCTGTAACAAATGACGCCACGGGTAGTAAGGTGAAATTTTTAAGGAACATTTAGCTGGAGTTTAGATTAAATAAAAAAAAAAAACAATGTGCGTGCAGTTTCTCAAAAGAGCATGTAGGCAATATCACAGGTAGTTCCGGTATATAATAGCTAGAAATAACACTGAAGATTGTAAAAGAGCTATTTCGATTGTAAATTATAATTTTTAGCACCCTTTTTAAGAGTCAAAAGAGATTGGAGGTCTAACAGCCCTCCAATTTCCAAAGCCTGGTCATTTTATAAACACATCTAGTTAGATTTTGAAACAACTATTTTGTTCAGAAAAGCAGAATGGTAAAGTAACTATTTCTCTATGGATATTGGGTATGTCAACCCCCTACAATTATGCAATTGGCTAATTATGCCTTAAAACTAAATCAAAAGGCGCTCTGTGGCTAGTTGCCAATAAGATACCTCAGAAAAATATCAAGAACGACTGGGGATATTAAGTGGAAACTCCCGGTGCTACTGCTATTAATACTTCTGCTCTTAAAATTGAAATAAACCAAAAAATTGTAAGTGTATCCAGGTTGTCAAAAAGCATATATAGAAATTTTTTGGGAGCGATAATATGTTTAATTTACCAGGTCAACTTGAGAAGATATAAAATTTAACTAAACAATATTTTTTGTGTCACTATTAAAAGTCGTCGAAGAAGTTTATCTAACATAAAAACAGCAAGCCAAAATCTGTATTATTTGGGAAAAAAAACGAAGATACAAAAAAAATTCCCATGAAAATGAATATGTCAAGAGAAAACGAACAGAAACTAATAGAAAAAATTTTCCCACAAACTAGTTTTTCAAAGAAAAGTAAACAGCTCCATTAAGCCAAAAATGACGGAAATAAAGTCAAATAGTCTTCCAAGCGCAAAACTACCACAAATCACCATCAATAAATAAATGAAACCAAAATGAACAGAAATTACAATAAATAGCCAAGTCAACCTCAAAACGAGCAAAAATTAACATAAGTAGGCAGACAACCTCAAGGCCTTCTCAAAACTAGAATATAATTTGCGCTTTGCTGGAAACAAATTTCATTTTAAATGTTTTTCCTTTTTTACTTTAATAAATTAAAAATTATTAAAAATTTAAGGAATAAATATCAGCATTCGTATATTAAACTGACAATCCATGGTCATTTGTTTTTTTCAGTAAAGTGCAGACTATGCTCTGGTCTTGATAAGGTATTGATCAGAGACGGAAGATCAATAAAGCTTTTTAAGTGGATATTTCGGGTTGTGTATTGTTAAAGACTGACCAGCGTAGCGCGTGGGTGACCATTTATCTTACGGGGAAGGTGTTGGGGTCCTCCCTATTGTCAGAAAAAAGTTCCTTTTTCTCTAATACATAGATTTACCTATAATTTAGTTTTTATTGGCACGCCTGTTTTCAACTACGGTTGAAAGGCGAGAATTTCGCAAGAAGGAATTAATTAGTTTGTGCTGAACTTTAGTTTTAGTCTTCTCAGGGACTAGCTAAATTTTGCCATTGAATCGCAATTAATGGATAAAATTTCTTCATTTTTGTGGTTCCATTGGCTTCATTGACCCACGTCGTCACGTTCTGGAAAAAAAAGGTACTGACCTGTTTTCTGTATATACATTTTGTAGTTAGTTCTTGTTTAGAGTTCACAAAAATAACATTGGACTTGACATCAGTAAATAGAAGCGAATTAGGTTTCTACAATTGTTTATTGATTATTTCTTAAAAACCTGGTAGACTTGAGTTACTGTTATTCTTAATATCAAATGGAGCGCCCGTCTATCCCAGACATATTCTTGCATATACATTGTTGGTAGCAGATACCGGGGACCATAAAGTGTGGCATATACGCCCGACGGAAAGTACACTTGTCGTGCCCATACTTGTTATATCTGCAGCAAGGACAAAACATGAATATCATTGCGAGAAGAACTAGTACATCTCATGGCGCGCTGAACTGTGGTGTGGCACCGTGGTGAGCGTGTACTTACAACCCGTACTTGGGGCATTTTTACTCGAAATTTCGATACCCATACTTCACCAACAATGGCGACATCAGATGACAAAAAAAAACAGATTTATAAAAAAGTGACTGTGTTTCCAGTGATGTGAAATTGGTACAATGGAGGAAGAAAATTTAACTAGCAAAAAATTTATATTAAAAACCTATACAGTCATTTCCCCCTTTGTATTATCAGATAATACAACAGGGGAAACGACTATTTCATGTATCACCTACAAGGGGGATAGATTCTATCAATACTGGAGTTTTGACATTTTTGTTAGATTCGTCCTCCAAACATAGAATTTGCTTTTTCAAGCTTCTAAATATGTTAATCATAACGAAATTGTGCCCTAGACCGCCACTGTGATTGGTCGGTCATAAAATTTAGATTCAACAGATGAATATATTGCTCAGCCCAACAAATAATGCATAGGAAACACTGATGACACTGAATTTGTAATTTGATTTATAAGCAAGGCCGCAGCCAGTTATTTGAGATTGCAAGAAATCAGCTTTGTTTTCTTTTTTTTTTATTAATATACTTCCAACGAAAAATCTATGAAGATACGTAGAACATCCTTGCCGTGCATGGTGTACTTCATTTTGACTGGTGATGAGAAGATCCACATTTTGAACAGCAATCAGCCGCTATGTGACAACTTTTATGACAAGAATAACAAAGTTTTGGAATAAGCAGGAATTCTTGAATACCAAGAAGTTCATAACCAATTTTCACTTATTTCCTTAAGAATTCGTCAAGGTATTCACGAGAATCAAATTAAACTTTAAAAGTGCTAGATGAGCCGCAGATGACGTTTTGAAAAGTGCGAGATGACGTTTTGCAGCACTTTGAAATAAAAATCGTTTAAGCTGTCTTCGGTCAAGTTTTCAGGGACTCCCTTCACTACACCGATAAAAAGAGGCAGCTTCAATCGAGGGTTTAAGTTTATTCGCGTTTTCAGCAATTCGCTTAGCTGCAGCCTTTGATTTCACCACAATGCGCCATACAGAAGTTGATCGTTTTAGTTCAGAGACTTCGCCTGAGTCCTCAGGAAATAAACTGTCAACACCATGTTCTGGGACAATTTCTAAGAACACTGACATGTGACATAGTTCAACATTGGATTCGCGCAATAGCTCCAAGAGGTCTTAGCAAGCGCAACGAATATAAGGAAGGATTTTCAGTATAGTTGATATTAGTGTGAGAATAAAATTCAAAAAGTGGGGACAGTTTAACTTTACTTATATATTTATTCGTTGAGATATATTTACAATAATTAATAGAATGTTCACAATATTAGAAGTTAATAGTAGATGTTGTAACAGTAGCAATGATACAAGAGCAGCGAAAATAGCGGTAGAAATCACGAGAGGATCACGGCTTTGTCTTGAATGGGATGAAGTATTTGCAAGATACGTGTTTTCTTTGAGTAAATTTAAATTGGAGGACCAATTATGCTTCGCTGCAAAAGTTGATATAGACTTCAAAGTGCTTTAAATGCAATAGTGAAGTATATAGAGGACAATAAGTTATATCGGTAATTGTATATGTGTAATATATATTATTGATGTAATTATAGACACACAATAAAATTGTTTCGAAATTGAAAACGTTCATTTCTTTTATTAAATTTTTTTTAGGTCATCAAATACTCTTGAAGTAAAACGAATCGTGGTTAGTGTAGAGTTAGCAGTGAGAGTAATGGGATTGAAATATGAATAAATTTGAGAAAGAGAAAATTAAGTCGAATTTTGTGACTATTGAAAAACATTTGATTTTGGATGACGATTTTCTCGAGTTACCCCTTCAACGGAAGATATTTTCTCAGGAAAAACTTGAAACTATAAAGGGGAATGATTCTCCCCCATTGGACTATTGTATGAAGCTTTTACGACGTGATTCAAAGACTTTTACTCATTTAATTGATATATTAATTGAAACAAAGCAGAATAATATCGTGGGTATACTTTTGAAAACATCACCATAGATTCCATTTAGATGGCTCCCTCTTCGAAACAGTTTATGTAACATCACAGAGCTACTCCTCATCTATCCCCCTCTGCATTTATCCAACATGGATCATTTTCTTTTTATCTGTGAGAGAGTTGACACCGGAAACCAAAAAAAAATGTTCTATACATGTCCACTATGTATGCATACTCTTGGCAGTTGGTCATCATGTGAGAATTGTACAACTATTAGTGAATATAATGAAAAATGCAAATTATGCAATCCCTGTAAATTACATAGAGGGCATGCAGTACAATTTAAAGGCTGTAATTCATGTCTTGAAGAGATTTGTGACTCTCACCCTAGAGGGCAGCTATGTTCCAATTGGCACTATGACAAATGTGATTAGTGGGTATATGTATACTCTTACATGATTAAAAAGTGCCTCACACGAGATTTTAGTTCGATTCTGCGATATTAGTATTGCCGTGGTTTTAAATTATTTTGGAACAAAGAATCATCTCAACGACCCAATAATTGGAGTACAAATACCCATTGACTTCTACTTCATCACTGCAACGACACTGCCTATTATGACCTTAAGCCTAGTGATTTTTATTTGGCAGTTACGGAATCTGATTTACCACTTGAAAACACTGTATGTGATATTGCTTCAAATAGACAAATTGAAACACGTGAATTTCATAATATGAATGCAAATAGTATCATTAACTATACAAAGAGATATGAGAAGAGTGAAGCTACATTGTACTGTAAACAATCTAACCCTGACTTTGCAGCCAACCAACATCAATATACAGTGAATTCAAATGATCTACCAGCTTTAGTGTATTTCAACAGTTGCGCCTACATCGAAAAAGGAGAAACCTAAAGTGTAGAATAAACACATTGTTGTTGTGTATATACATTTTTTTTTATTAATAAACAAATTCCAATACATTTTTAAAGCACTTTATTAGTATTGCAGAAAGATTAAAATCATAGAGGTTTGAAAGGATCTTTTTCACAGAGTCGTTCAGACATGAAATGCCTACGTAAATGTTGAGAAACTGGTTTTAAGTATAACCACGACATTTGAACACGAAATATAGTAGCGCATGAAAACTGCAACTTTTAGTCGTTAGATCCTGCACTCTCTTCCGATTTTGAATAATAGTTTTCCCACTGCTTTCAATATAGTTGTCGATGTGTGGAGTGTAGAATGTATAGAGTAAGCCGAGAGGATCAAAAATTTCAATCGTCTTTATTGTTTGAAAGATGCACAGCCAATGACCGATATTCACACTCGACGGACTGCTATTAACAATGATTAGTGTATTGTTTGCACTTTGAATTTTTCCAATGAAGTCCGAGGGTAGACAATAGGATCTGTATTTGGACATGTAGGGGTCAATATTAAATACACTGATTATATCACTGGTGTTCATGGTCAAGTAAAACACTGCCTTAGGGAGTAAATTCCCAATAGGTTTCAAATTGATTTAACGAGATTAGTGCGATACTCTCAGGTAATGTACACTCTAAACGCACACTGTACACGGCAAATGTACACTCTAAACGCACACTCCCCTTTCGTACTATACTCATATCTTGAGTGCCAGACAGGTCTAGTACAGTGATACCATGTGTTTAGCGAATATTTATTTGGTTATACCGTTTTCAAATACTTGTGAATCATGATCTAGGGTTTGTATTGTCAACTCTAACAATGTCCTATAGGATTTATTAAAGAATAGATTGCAGACTGTGATTCCAATTAGTTTGGCGACAACAGATTCAAGCCCAAACGTCACAAATTTATCTGGGAAGCCAGTCCACGATCCTATTACACTAGCGCTTTTTACAAATGCCAATGACAATTTTTATGGAATTTCACCATTGATAAAGGATGATTCGGTGAAGGTGCGTGAGCCTGTGGCAATATGACGTTGATTGGTGATTGCATGAGGAACAAGTAGTTTAATATTATTCCCACTGACTCTCAGTTTTTCCACTACCAAAGCAACAGAACTCATAATCTGCTGCTTTCGTACATGTAGTATTGCCGAGGTGAGAGAGAGAGCTACATCGGGACTTGAAGGAAGTTCCTTTCGCAAAATGAAATCTGACGGACCAAGCCTCAATTTTATATCTACTTTAATATTTGGTGGTAGCCGTTGGGGTATATTAAAAATCTCATGATATATTTTTCCAACTAGATGTAATTCACTAGTTGTAGCATTTTTAAGTGCATATGTACTATTAGTATCTGTAATATATTCATATCCATTGGATTTGCCTCTCAATTCCTTGTATGACTTGGACGTCATCAACTTGAACTGCATATAAATTGTATAACTCGAGAGATTGTTGTTTGTGCTTACCAAAGTGCCATTTATGTATACACTGATTTGACGAAAAATATTATGTAATATACAAGTTTCATAGGATAATCCATCGGCTCGAACTGGCATTCCATCGTCAGATTTCTTGACTATCATACGTAAATGTATAAATGTCGACGATCTGTCCATAAAGTAGTCCTCATTGGAATAAATTTAAAAGCGGATACTATCGGAGCGGTTGTTGTGGATAATAGCGGTTGGTGTGGATAAAATTGTTCATAGTATCCAAGTTTTACACTCACATCAACATTTCCTACATTGAATAGATTTAAAGATGAAGTGATTAAAGGTTGGGAATCCTTATGTGGTAGATATACCATTGTTCAGTCTATGAAAAGAAATCCTGCTTCGATCAAACAATTCTCTTCCTGGGGCTTTGTCTTCTATTTATTGCACGTGTCGTTTTTTTCCTTCTTTTTTTTGACAGGGGGGATGTCTTTCGTTTTTGACCTGAGTAGAGACTGATGAGTGGTGCACTGTTTCTCAACCTTTTTAAACCTTTTCCATTTTGTTGAGATTTCAATTGTTCGCCAAGGGTTCGCGCACTGGACATAAGATTTTCCGAAGCACTTTTTTTAAAATCCTTGTCAGAGCTCCAATCATATAGTGTAGAGGATGCAAAATCTGTCGCAGTCAGTACAATATATTTTTTAGCCAGAGGTAGTGCAGAGCGAAACAGCTTAGCAAACCAACTGCCAAGACCATAGCGAGACATTGATGAACGACCTTTGTAATAGTCCATTCCATTGCCCAGTTGTCTTGGGCCAAGAGTATTAACATTCCAAAAGCTATTTACACAAGCTAGTCTAGTAGAAAATTAATCTGATCGGAGAAAAATACTAGCTGGCTCACACTTAACATGGACTTCATGCAATCCTATCCCCCTAATGTGCAAATATATACCCTGAATTGGAATATATATGGGATGGAGGACTAAAATTCATTTTCGACAAAAAAAAGGACATCGAGTGGTATATCCACATTATTCGTAAGTCAATAATATGATTTGGTAAAAATTTACCATGTAAATATCTCAAATATTTATTTGTAAACAGAACTTACGTTATAAATTTGCGTTGCAATAACATCAAGATGATCCATTCTATCAGCTGTTTGTTCCTCGGTGCTTTCAAGCGTACTGTTATCTCAGTCTCTAAGCATGATCAATATATACAACGCCTCCTCATGCCATAGCAAATAAAACGGTATTTTGATTTCGACATAGAAATTACGTAAATTCAAGCGAACACCCCCAAAAAGTCTGGTCTGATGATGTCACGTGTACTCGTCGTATTCTAACCATGTCATTGACCTAGAAAGAGGTGTGTAATCTTGTACGTGTTGTTCGTCCCAGTTGTACTACTCGTTGTCCCCCCCCCCGTGGTATAAGGGCCCCCCTACTTATATATATATCATGAAAAGAAAAGGAATCTTAAATACGTTTAAATTGTCGGAACTATCAAAACTTGGTCTAATGCCACGAAAAATAAGGGGGAAATGTAATACAAATGGGGAAATGACTGTATAGGTTTTTAATATAAATTTTTTGCTAGTTAAATCTTCTTCCTCCATTGTACCAATTTCACATCACTGGAAACACAGTCACTTTTTTACAAATCTGTTTTTTTTTTTTTTTTTTCTGTCATCTGATGTCACCAGTGTTGGTGAAGTTTGGGTATCGAAATTTCGAGTAAAAATGCCCGAAGTACGGGTTGTAAGTATACGCTCACCACGGTGCCACACCACACTTCAGCACCCCATGAGATGTACTAGTTCTTCTCGTAATGATATTCGTGTTTTGTCCTTGCCGCAGATATAACAAGTATGGGCACGACAAGTGTACTTTCCGTCGGGCGTATATGCCACACTTTTTGGTCCCCGGTATGTGCTACCAACAATGTATATGTAAGAATATGTCTTGGATAAACGGGGGCTCCATTAGATATTAAGACTAACAGTAACTCAACTCTACCAGGGTTTTGAGAAATAATCAATAACAATTGTAGAAACATAATTCGCTTCTATTTACTGATATCAAGTCCAATGTTATTTCGGTGAACTCTAAACAAGAACTAACTACAAAATGTAAATACAGAAAACAGGTCAGTACCTCTCTTTTTCCAGCACGTGACGACGTGGGTCAATGAAGCCAATGGTACCACAAAAACGAAGTAATTTTATCCATTAATTGCGATTCAATGGCAAAATTTAGCTAGTCCCTGAGAAGACTAAAACTAAAGTTCAGCACAAACTAATTAATTCCTTCTTGCGAAATTCTCGCCTTTCAACCGTAGTTGAAAACAGGCGTGCCAATAAAAACTAAATTATAGGTAAATCTATGTATTAGAGAAAAAGGAATTTTATCTGACAATAAGGAGGACCCCAACATTTTCCCCGTAAGATAAACGGTCACCCACGCGCCACGCTGGTCAGTCTTTATTAATACACAACACCCGAAATATCCACTTAAAAAGCTTTATTGATCTTCCGTCTCTGATCAATACCTTATCAAGACCAGAGCATAGTCTGCACTTTACTGAAAGTAACAAATGACCATGGATTGTCAGTTTAATATACGAATGCTGATATTTATTCCTTAAATTTTTAATAGTTTTTAATTTATTAAGGTAAAAAAGGAAAAACATTTAAAATGAAATTTGTTTCCAGCAAAGTGCAAATTATATTCTAGTTTTGAGAAAGCCTTGAGGTTGTCTGCCTACTTAAGTTAATTTTTGATCGTTTTGAGGTTGAATTTGCTATTTATTGTAATTTCCGTTTATTTTGGGTTTCAATTATTTATTAAATGGTGATTTGTGGTAGTTTTACGCTTGGAAGATTATTTGACTTTATTTCGGCTCATTTTTGGTTTAATGGAGCTGTTTATTTTTCCTTGAAAAACTAGTTTGTGGGAAAATTTTTTCTATTAGTTTCTGTTCGTTTTCTCTTGACATTGTCATTTTCGTTGGAATTTTTTTTGTATCTTCGTTTTTCTTCCAAAAAGAATACAGAGTTTGGCTTGCTGTTTTTATGTTGGAGAAACTTCTTCGATGACTTTTAATCGTGACACAAATAATATTGTTTAGTTCAATTTTATATCTCCTCAAGTTGACCTGGAAAATTAAACTTATCATCACTCCCTAAAAATTCTATATATGCTTTTTGACAACCTGGATACACTTACACCCTTTCGGTTTATTTCAATTGTAAGAGCAGAAGTATTAATAGCAGTAGCACCGGGAGTTTCCACTTAATATCCCCAGTTGTTCTTGATATTTTTACGAGGTATATTACTTGCAACTACCCACAAAGTCCCGTTTAATTTAGTCTTTAGGCACAATTAGCCAAGTTCATGATTTTAGGGAGTTGACATAACCAAAATTCATAGAGAAATAGTTACTTTACCATTCTGCTTTTCTGAAAAAAATAGTTGTTTCAAAATCTAACTAGATGTGTTTATAAAATGAATGGGCTTTGGAAATTGGAGGGCTGCTAGCCCTCCAATCTCGTTTGACTCTTAAAAAGGGTGCTAAAACTTTTAATTTACAATCGAATTAGCTCCTTTAAAAGTTTCAGTGATATTTCTAACTATTATAGACCGGCACTGCCTGTGATATTGCCTACATGCTCTTTTGAGAACCTGCATGCATATTGTTTTTTTTTTATTTAATTGAAACTCCACCTAAATGTTCCTTAAAAGTTTCACCTTACTACCCTTGGCGTCATTTGTTAAAGTAACTGTAAAGGCAGTATTAATAGTTCAATATTAGTGTCTTCTGGCTATTTTAAAATCTGCCACAACCTACCCTTAAAGGTATAAGATAATAATTTAAACTATAATTAAGATATTTCTATGTCATCTATCTAAACATTTACACGCTCATAGTTCGTTTTAATTTAGTTCAGTGTCTGAGTGAGTATACCTTGCCAGTTTTATCTTAATACTTTTAGCTTCCGTAGAAGATAAAGCTATAGTAGCAGTATGCTCATAGAACCTTTGGTTTCTTCAACAGTCACTTCAACACACACTAAAAGTTTGAACTTAATACCATCAACCGTTCCTGAAATATTTCTGATACGTCCTCTTAACAACCTATGTGTGCATAGTGTTTTTCAATTAAGTTCCATACAGTTTCAATATTTTTAGAAAAAAAGCCCTGATACCCTTAATTTAGCAGCAGCTGTAGCAGTAGTAGCAGTAGAATTAACAGTAGTAGCCTTAGTCTTAGTGGCACGAGTAGTACTAGAAGTAGCAATAATTGTAAGCAGTAGTAAGGGTATGAGTAGAATCAGTAGCATAAAGATACAAATATTTTCTTTCTGTTATTTCGAACTTCTAAACAACAAGCCCCGTTAATTACAACTTTACACACCGAACTATTCCTGAAATATTGCTGTTACACCCTTATGGCAAAAAGGGCGTGTCTTTGGGTGTTTGAAAATCTTTTCATCCAGAAGTTCAGATTGGAGAGAACCTTTCACCTGGGGACCTTGAATTTGCTGATGATATTGGAATCCTCTCAGACCCAGAGAAAGCTTAAACTCTGCTCGATGATGTGGTTAATTGGGCAGTTATATGATTACTTGGACAGTTATCTGGTTACTTGGGATTATGGTAATAAATAACACTGAAGTTTTTTCGCTGACTGTATATCAGGTACAGCTGGGTGAGGTTGACAGCTTCACATACCTTGGCTCCCTGCTCATCACTGAGGATCTTCAGACGCCGAAATTCAACACTGATTGCAAAAAGCACAGACGGTTTTTGCTTCCCTCAGAAAATTATTGTGGAATTGGCGTGAAATTAGTATAACAACTACTGTTCGGGTCTACCTGGCTTTGGTTCGAACAATCTCCTTTATGAATGCGACACATCGTCAGCAAAACCTGCGAAAATATACAAGAGTCAAAAGCTCTTGCAACATATTCAGTTTAACATTATATATTCAGGAAAGTATATATTGTATATTCAGGAATATATATTTATATATTGTATATTCTGGAAAGTTTAACAAATATCCTCAGGATTAGTAACAGCAGTAAGTATAGTAGCGGAAGTAATAGTAGGAGCAATAGGAGTAGTATGAGTAATTGCAGTTGTAGTGGTACCTATAAGTAGTAATAGTATTCATATTGTAATATGAATTCCAAGTAATAGTATTCCAAAGATATATATATATATATATATATATATATATATATATATATATATATATATATATATATATATATATATATATATATATATATATATATATATATGTATATATAGTATGTATATATATATATATAGTATATATATATATATATATATATATATATATATATATATATATATATATATATATATATATATATATATATATATATATATATATATATATATATATATATATATATATATATTACCTTAGACCCGCCTGTGCCTCCAGAGGCACCCAAGGCATCAAGAAGGAGCCGCCAATCTTCCCGCCGGTTTGCTGCTGTAAGTATGTCCTCCCACTGAGGTTGGATTGATGTGTGCAGGTTATGGAGATCTGTCTGGTACTTTCGAAGCAGGATGTTTCTGGGTCTGCCCCTGCGGCGTGGACCCGATGGCTGCCAATGGAGATCTGCATTTGGTAGTCGGAGATTGTCCATACGTAGTACGTGGCCAAGGTATCTCCATCGGCGGACTCTTATGATATATGTCACAAGAGGCTGGCCAGTCTTGTCACGGATGGATTGGTTTGTTATTCTCTGCTTCCAACGGGTGTTGAGAATTCTTCTGAGACATGTGTTTTCGAAAGCAAGTATTCTTCTCTTTTGTTCCGGGTTCAGGTGCTAGGTTTTGGCTGCATAAAGCAGCACTGGCATAACATTGCTATTGAAGAGTCGTAACTTTAGCCGTATAGAGAAGCTTTGGGACCGCCATACTTTCCGTAATCTATTGAAGGCCCCATTGGCTTGGCCATTTCTTGTGAGCACTTCTTTTGTGGTCGATCCGGTACTTTCTATTATGCTTCCCAAGTAATTGAAATGGACGACTTGCTCTATGTGTTGGTCTCCGCAAGTGATGCTCAGGGGTGAATCTGTGGTGGACATGCATTTTGTTTTCTCATTATATATTTTCAGGCCGACATGGCCACCTCTCTCCCTCAATTTGTCAAGGAGTTCTTGGAGTCTTTGCTTGCATGATTTTAGGACGGCGATGTCGTCAGCAAAGTCTACATCACTGAGGCGTGTTTCTGGATTCAGCTGGATTCCGTCTGTGCTTGTACTTCGCAGTATGTAATCAATGACGATTACGAAAAGTAGCGGTGACAAGACGCAACCTGGCTTAACTCCTGACAGAATGCAGAAGAAACGGGTTTGGCCATCTGGTGTCTTTACACAGCACTCGCTATCTTCATAAAACGCAACAATCAGTGAAATTATCTTTTCAGGGATTCCGTAATGCAGTAGGATCTTCCACAGACTTTGGCGGTCTACTGAGTCAAATACCTTCTCAAAATCGATGAATATCATGTACATTTTGGGGTACCATTCTCTGCTTTTTTCCCTCAGTACCCGTAGGATAAATATCAAGTCTGCATATAAACGGTTCGGTCTGAATCCATGCTGCTCGTCACGAAGTTGCCTTTCGAGCTGCGAGCTGATTCTCTGCAATAAAATGTGCGTCAGCAATTTGCTAGGTATGGAAAGCATGCAGATTCCTCGCCAGTTGCCTGGGAAGGACGCATCGCCTTTCCTAAAGATCCTCACAAGCGTGCTACGTTTCCAATCCGAAGGTATTTTGGCGGTCGTCCAGATTTCTGCGAACAACGCTGTCCTGAACTTGACGCAAGTCAGGACCGTCGCTTTGATTATTTCTACGGTTAGCCGGTCTTAGCCAGGTAATATCCTAATTTTCTGATTCTTTGCTGCTGCTATAATTTCAGTGGATAACGGCAGATCCGTACTCATATCTAAGTAAAACAGTATTGTTGCTGGAATCTCTGGGGGACCCTCTGGTGGAGGTCTATTCAACAGCTTCTCGAAGTGACTGGCCCAAACTTCGTTTACGTCAGACTGCTGTGTTATCAGGATGCCCGAGGGGTCTGTTACTGGTCCATGTTGAATAGAGGATTTCTTTCCAATAATCTCATTAGTGATTTTACAGACGGCTCTTGAATCACCTCTCTCCGCTGCCTCTTCTGCCTGCGCTGCTTTTCGCTCCAGCAGATTTCTCTGGTCTTTTCTGGCACTCTTCTTTACCTCTTTATATATATATAAATATATATATATATATATATATATATATATATATATATATATATATATATATATATAATATATATATATATATATATATATATATATATATATATATATATATATATATATATATATATATATATATATATATATATATATATATATATATATATATATATATATATATATATATATGTAGACTGCAGGTGGTACAGACTTAATGACATCATGGTCCAAATGCTTATCGTGAGGATATTTTTTAAACTTTCAGAGAAAGGCAAGGGTGGTTTTAAACCTAATCGAAAAACACTATGTATATATGGATTATCAAAGGGGTGTATTATAATAGCAATATGAAAGCAACGGCTTAGGAAATTAAGGTGAAATTTTTAACTCCCTGGACTACCAGTATTGTCATCTATTCTGCTGCTTCTTCTATTACTACTGCTACTATTTTTTTCACTATTTAACAAAATAGCTTAAATTTATCCAGGTTGTGAAGATATCTAGGTGGGACAGGTATATAGAGTAAGGTATGAAGTAAAACTTTCAGAAAAATTTTATGTTGCTTAAAACTAAATCAAAATACGTTATGTGTATGCTGGCTGTCAATAAAACGTTTCAACAATACATCAAGAACAACAGAAGGTAGGCTACTGCTACCACTAATTCTGCACTTAAAAATTAACTAAACCAAAAAGTGTAAATGCATCCAGGTTGTTGAAATAGTATACATAAAATACTTTAGGAGGGATATTAAGCTTCACTTTCAGAGAAACTTGAGGAGGAGTAGGCCTAAGACTAAATCAAGGGACAATGCGTTTGTCCAAATGTCCCAACAGGCGCACATTAACAAAAACTATTGAAAAACTGTTTCTAACATATAAATAGCAAGCCAAAATTTGGATTCTTATAGAGAAACACAAAGACACTTAAAATATTATTCCCTTATTTTTATTGACTATGTAAACAAAAAAAGAAATTAATTTAAAGAGAAACCTTCACGCATAAGAATATTTTCACAAAGAAAACAAGAGAGCTACTTTAAGCAAAAAATGAGCGGAAAACTACCCCAGATTACCATCAATAAATATATGAGACCCAAACCGAACAGAAATTAGGATAAATTATCTATTCAAACTCAAAACGAGTAGAAAGTAAGATGAATTGGGCTGACAACCCCTTTGTCTTCTAAAGACGGCATATAATTTACTTTCTTACTTGTGGCGGGACTTAACCGTTTCCATGTTGTTAGGCATCAAGGATCTTCAAGACCTGTTTGGACCTTTTAGAATGGTCTTCTTCCAGCAGCTCTGTCGTTATCTAAGGGCATGAGCTAGAAGGATTCAGTGAGGCAAGTACTCTGTTGGTCTCCGTAAGGCCCAACCAACCAACCAACAACCAATCAACGCTCTTTGATGGTAATTACAACGCATCTCTTGATAGTATACATTCGTCGTATATCCACGTTTGAAATATGTTCAGACAGGTTTATCCTGAGGATGCTACGCAGACAAATATGCTCCAACATCTTCAGTGCATTTTCAATTAGTCGCTTAAATGACCAAGTTTCACATTCATAAAGGAGGATTGTTCGAGCTAAAGCCTGGTAGACTCGAACTTCAGTTGGTACACTAATTTGACGCCAGTTCCACAATAGTTTTCTGAGGAAAGCGAAACCATCTGTGTTTTTGCTATCAGTGTATAATATTGGCGTCTGAAGATCATCAGTGATGACCAGGGAGCCAAGATATGTGGAGTTGTCAACCTCATCCAGCTATAACTGATATGAATTCAGTGGAAGAACTTAAGTGTTATTTATTATAATAATCCCGAGTAACCAGACAACTGCCCAAGTAATCACTTACCTGCACACTACACCACATCGTCGAGCAGAGTTTAAACTCTCTCTCGTTCCCAAAGGATTCTAACATCATCAATAAATTCAAGGTACACAGGTGAAATGTTCTCTCCAACGTGAATTTCTGGATGAGAAGATTTTCAAACTCCCAAAGGAACACCTTTTCTGCCATCAGAGTCCAACAATAGGAAGCGTTAGATGTTTGAAGTTGCAACTAACAGGGCTTGCTTTGAAGGATGTCGCACTAACCGAAAGAAATTATGTGCATCTTATTGCTACCGCGTCTAGTCATACCCTTACTACTGCTTACTGGTATTGCTACTTCTAGTACTACTCGTGCCACTAAAGCTAAGGCTACTACTGTTAATTCTACTGCTACTACTACTACCGCTGCTACTAAAACTAAGGGCATTAAGGCTTTTTATTGTAAAAATAGTGAAACTGTATGGAACTAAATTGAAAAACACTATGCGCACATAGCCTGCTAAGAGGACGTATCAGAAATATTTCAGGAACTACTGATGGTAATAAATTCAAATTTTTAATTCGGGTCTAAGTGAATGTTGAAGAAACCAAAGCTCCTATGAGCATACTGCTACTACAGCTTCTTCTACTATGCAATCTAAAAGTATTAAGGTGAAACTTTCAAGAAATATTCAGGCAGATATTGAACTAAATCAAAATGAACTATGAACATGTAGATGTTCAGATAGGTGACATAGAAGTATCTCAAGAATAGTTCAAAATATTATGTTATACGTTTATGGGTAAGTTGTGGCAGATTTTAAATTAGCCAAAAGACACTATTCTTAAACTGTTAATACTGCCTTTACAGTTACCATAATTAATGACGCCAAGGATAGTAAGGTGAAACTTTTAGGTTGAACATTTAGGTTGAACATTTAACATAAGGAGTTTCAATTAAATAAAAAAAACAATTTGCATGCAAGTTCTTAAAAGGGCATGTAGGCAATATCACAGGCAGTGCCAGTCTATAATAGCTAGAAATATCACTGAAACTTTTAAAAGAGCTAATTCGATTCAAAATTAAAAGTTTAGTGCCCTTTTTAAGAGATAAAAGGGCTAGAAGGCCTCGTCAAAAGCCCCTTCCTTTTCCAAACACATCTAAGTAGATTTTGAGACAAGTATTTTGTTGAGAAAACCAGAATGGTATAGTAACTATGTCTCTATTGATATTGGGTATGTCAACCCCCCCCGATTATGCAATTGGCCAATTATGCCTTAAAACTAAATCAAAAAGCGCTCTGTGGCTAGTAGCCAATAAGCTACCTCAGAAAAATATCAGGAACGACTAAGGAATTCTTACGGTGCTACTGCTATTAATACTTCTGCTCTTACAATTGAAATAAACCTAAAGAGTGTAAGTGTATACAGGTTGTCAAAAAGAATAGACATAATTTTTGGGAATGGTAAGAAGCTTAGTTTATAAGGTCAACTTGAGGAAACATAAAATTGAACTAAACATTATTATTTTTGTCAAGATTAAAAGTTGTTGAAAAAGTTTCTCCAGCATACAAAGAGCAAGCCAAACTCTGGATTCTTATGGGGATATATGAAGGTGCAAAAAAAATCCCACGAAAATTACTATGTCAAGAGAAAAGGAACATAAATTATTTTAAAAACTTTTTTCGACCAACCTAGTTTTTCAAAGACGATTACATATCTCAATTAAGAAAAAAATTATAAGAAATAGTGTCAAATAAACTTCCATGCTTAAAAACAACACATATCCCAATTAATATATAACTTGGACCCAAAAATAAACAGAAATAACAATGAATAATCGCGTCACGCTCAACACGAGGAACGATTAAAATTATGAAGCAGCCAACCACAAGGACTTCTAAAAACTACAATAAGTTTTGCACTTTGCTCGAAAAAATATTGATTTTAAATGTTGTTCCTTTTTTTATTTTAATATATTAATAATTATTAAAACTCTAAGGAAATAAATATCACTATTCGTATAGTAAACTGACAGTCCTTGTTCATTTGTTATTTTCAGTAAAGTGCATTTTATCCTCTGGTCGTGAAAGAGCATTTATCAGAGACAGAAGATCAATACAGGTTTTTAAGTGGAGATTTCGGGTTCTGTGTTAAGACTGACCAGCGTGGCGTGTGGGTGGCCATTTATCTTACGAAGAAGGTGTTGGGGCCTCCCTTATTGACAGATAAACGTCCTTTTTCTCTAATACATAGATTTGCCTACAATGTAGTTTTTATTGGCATGATAAACTCTCGCAGAGGCTAGCTTGTTTTCAATGACGGTTGAAAGGCGAGAATTCCGCAAGAGAGAATAAATTAGTTTGTACTAAACTTCTGTTTTAGTCTTCTCACGGACAAGCTAAATTTTGCCATTGAATCATAATTAATGGATAAAGTTACTTCATTTTTGCAGCTCCATTGGCCCACGTTGCCACGTGCTGGCAAAAGAGAGGTACTGACCTGTTTTCTGTATATACGTTTTGTAGTTAGTTCCTGTTTAGAGTTCAACAAAATAACATTGGACTTGGCATCAGTAAATAAAAGCGAACTAGGTTTCTACTGTTGTTTATGGATTATTTCTTCAAAACCAGGTAGAGTTGAGTTACTGTTACGCTTAATATCTAATGGAGCTCCCATCTATCCAAGAGATATTCTTACATATACATTATTGGTAGCACAGATCGTGGCACCGGGGACCAAAAAGTGCGGCAAATACGTCCCACGGAAGGTACACTTGTCGTACCCAAACTTATTATATATGCGACAAGCCCAAAACACGAAAATCAGAGCGAGACGAACTCGTACATTCCTTGGCGCGTTAGAGTGTGATGTGGCACCGTGGTGAGCGTTTACTTACAACCCCTACTTCGGTCTTGTTTACTCTAAATTTTGATAACCACACTTAACACACAAAGAAGATACCAGATGACAAAAAAAAAACAACAAGATTTATAAAAATTGACTGTGTTTACGGTGACATCAGATAGGTACAATGGAGGAAGAAGCTTTAACTAAAAAAAAATTTATATTAAAAACCTATACCGTCATTTTCCCTCGTTTATTATCTACCAATACACCATTTTGACATTTTTTTCAGGTTCGTCCTCAAACAGAGAATTTACTTTATATATTGCTCAGCCCAAAAAATATTGCATGGGAAGGACTGACGACATTGAATTTGTAAATTAATTTATAAGCAATGCTGCCGCTAGTTCTTTGAGATTGCAAGAAATAAGCTTTATGTGTTCTTTTTTTTTATTAATATACTTCAAATAAAAAATCCATGAAGATACGGTGAAAATCCTTGCCTTGCATCGTTTACTTTGGTTTGACTTGTGATCGGAATATCCATATCCCAAACAGCTGATAATATGACGACAACCACCCGCTGCGCGACAACTGATATGATAAGAATAACAACGGTTCGGAATGAACATGAATTCTTGAGTACCAAGACGTTCATAACCGATTTTCACTGATTTCCTTAAGAATTCGTCAAGGTATTCACGAGAATCAAAATACACTTTAAAAGTGCTAGATGAGCCGCAGATGACGTTTTGAAAAGGGCGAGATGTTATTTTGCAGCAATTTCAAGTAAAATATTTTTAAGCTACCTTCTGTCAAGTTTTCAGGGACTCCCTTCACTACACCCATCAAAAGAGGCAGCTTCAAATTCGCTTCAATCGAGGGTTTAAGTTTATTCACATTTTCAGAAATCCGCTTAGCTGCAGTCTTTGATTTCGCCACAATGCGCCATTCAGAAGTTGATTGTTTTAGTTCAGATATTTCGCCTGATTCCCCAGGATATAAACAGTCGACAAATGTTTGACGGTCACTTGGCGACACCATGTTTTTGGGACAATTTCTAAGAACAACGACATGTATCGTAGTAGTGGCAGGTTGTTGAAACTGCGGCCGAAAGATGTCATTTATGGTCATCTTACTCTGGTTTACGTTTTCCACTAAACCCTTGACCTTCCTAGTCATTTCGTTAACTTCAGATATCAAAGTCGAAAATACTGCATCACCTATAGCAAGGGTTTGACATGGCGAAAGAATAACAAATGTTGGTATAGGCTTAGCCTTTTTTGCAGCTGCGAATAAAATTTTGTATATATCCACTACATTGTCCTCTATTTTTGTATGATTAATCATTCTTGAAGAAATTTCCAGTTCTTCGTACACAATTTCCTTCGCTTTTATAATACAGTCTTAGAGATAAACAAAAATCACATTACATGTTATCAAGTCCAACTTAATACCATCCGTAAGCACTCGAGTAAGAAATTTCAGTAACGGGTTAAACACGAACTTTTCTGACATAACTAATTCCAAACAAAAGTTAACTCCGAATTCTGAGTGCAAATCATCCAAACTTTGTCCGATCAAATAGACGTCTCAATGTAGCTGTCCAGATAACCAGCAACAAGGGTTTACAAACTTAACAGAAACAATGTCTGGATGGAAAGCCAGACAGGAACTTATTGAACTGCGATGAAATAAATTTAACTAATGATCACAAAGGTAAGAAGATGACTTTCAAAGCAAAGACAAAAGACCCGAACGAATTAAAACTTTTGCAAAATCAGCATATACAGCACTGTTTGCGATTACATCTCGAGCCGATATTATTTTTGACATTTAGTTTCTGAGTTTTTTAATTAATGCTGGGAAATCCAGGTCTCCCTCCCATGGAAAATTTTCTCCCCCCCCCCCCCCCCGAAAACTCCATGGAAAGGTCTTCCGACAAAAACACCCCCACCAAAAAACTGTCCTCCCCCCCCAAAAAAAAAATCTTTATGCTTCCCAATAGCCAATACAATTTGTAGTCAAGGGGCCCAGTTTATGAATTTCATCCCTAACCACGGGGGCTCGGGAGGTTCAGGTTGGCCTCAAAGGACATATCAGATCTAATTACCATGCTGAAAAAATGGCTATTTCAAAATTTTGACCAGACAATTTTGGGTAAAAAAAGGAGAGGGGCTAGCTACCCTCCGATGTTTTTCGTCACTCAAAAAGGGCACTAGAACTTTTGATTTCCGATAAAATAAGCCATCTCCTGATCTTCTAGGATCGCTGGTTCGATACGGTCACCCCTGAAAAAAAACAACAAAATAAACAGGCATCCGTATAAACTTCATTATTTTTAAATATTTTGAATAAACACCACAATTTGATTCTTTTGATGTATCTATTATTATTAAGATTCTATTTCTTACAATTTTGGCTACTATTGAGCAGTATTGCCCCTTACTTACAGTTCGTTACCTTAAACCGTTTGATATACAGACAAAACAGTACAACAAATATTGTTTTAGAATCTAGTTATTTAAAACCACTACCTATAATTTATTGTTAAATCAAAATTAAATAAGGCACTCTCAGCTTGAGAGACTGGTTGTAAAATTCAGATTTATTGAGCTAATAACGATAATCACTGTCAGAGCTATCACGATTGTAACCATCATAAGGTTTATCATCAGAATCACCAGATTCAATGTTCTGGAAACGGACATCAGTCTTTTCCCATAGCCGTTTACAGGAGAATCTTAGCAAGGGTAGAGCGTCCGATAAGCTGAATTTATGTGCCGGGATGAATAATTTGTCATTAACATATAAGTAGCGCAGATTTGGACAATAGTTGTTCACATTTTAGAGATTCTTGTCAGTGACTCCTAAGTCATCCTGAAAAGAAAGAGAGAAAAGATTTAAAAAAAGAAGGCACGAACTTGGCACTTATGGACTGATGCTACATGCTGAATTAAAACAATGTCAAGACAATTCTACAGCATCATCGTCAAACACAATCTAGCAAAAACATTTAACATTTTTGAAGCGTCAGAAAAATATTTTAATCCAGCAAATAGCCTGTCTGAACACTGAACAAAAAAGAGCACTGACGCCTAAAGACTTTTTAAAAGCATTTGACAAACTTAACAGAATCATTTTATGGATGGAATTCCAGACAGGAACTTACTGAACTGCGATGAAATAAATTTTACTAATGGTCCCAAATGAATGAAGATGACTTTCAAATCAAATACAAAAGACCCAAGAGACTTAGAACTTTCGCAAAATCAGCATATACAGTATTGCTTGCCATTACAGATAATGGAATATACTCACCACCATAAGCAACATATAGATGCCTTGGAATACGTAAAGTAAGGTCTTCGGGAGCGCAATAAAATAAAAAAAAGATAAGTTTGACTTATTCAGCCTCATTTGAAGAGTGTCTCTTAATAAAAAAACAAAAACAAAAAAAAACAAAAAACAAGTTTTTCAACTGAAAGGAAGGAGCAACATCAAAACTTAAAACGAAAAGAAAATAATTATATGAGGCTGCCACCTTCTCAGAACCTCACTCTTTGCACTAAAGTTATTCTGAACTGAATAAAGACTTATTATTCTAATTAAACGATCCTGGTGTTTCTGGACTCGCTCTTAAATAAGCGGCAAGAAAGTAAAACTTAGGCGTAATTAGCGATGTATTGAGATAAGGGCAGCCCCCTCATATAATTAATAATTTCTGTTCGTTTAAAGTTTTGATATTGCTCCTTACTTTTAGTTAAAAAAAAATATGCTTTTTAAAATTTAATTTCTGATAGTTTTCAAATAATGCCGAGAAATCCGGCTCCCCCTCCATGGAAAATCCCTTCTCTACACGGACAATCCCTCGATGGAAGTTATTTCCACGTAAAATAACCCCCTCTCCCAGCAATGTCCTTCCCCCGCCATTCAAAACAAGCTGAAAAGTCCCCCCGAGAAATGTCTTGCGGACGATTCCAGGTGAAAAATTTTCTTAACACTCAGTCATTTTGAAAAAACTTTCATTTGCAAAAATTGCTTTAAATCGTTCCAGAGATCATTAACTCCGCAGAGAAGACGTCCCGCAAATACACCACCAGCTAGTAGAAAGTTGCTCCCCTAATAAATTTCTTTTGTAAAATTCATACCGTTGAAAGATCCTACAGGAAAAATTTCTTCCGCAAAAAATCCCCCCTCCAACGGACAGATAATCTAGACAATTTCAACTCGGTAAAATGTCCTCTCAGACAGTTTCGCTTAATGTCTCCACATATAAAATTAAGTCGACAAAGAGAAGGCAAGACTAATAAAAAGAAATTCGAACCCTCCATTTTTTTGTCATTTAAAAAGGGCACTAGAACTTTTAATTTCCGTTCGAATAAGCCCTTTCCCGATATTTCAGGACTAAAGGCTCAATGAGATAAACCCTGAAAAAACAAACAAACAAAAAAAAACAAATAAACACGCATAGTTGGTCTTTCATTTGGAAAAGATATAAAATTAAGAATTTGGCAGATGGGCTCCTGGAACTCCTATCATAGGATACTCAGATACACAGAATCTGAATGAATCTAAATCTTCATTAAGATCCGCTGAATTTTAGTGTGTATTCTTACCCTGTTTTGAAAACTAGGCATATTTCTCATGTGTTTAGTTTTGGTTGGTAAGACTACACTTATAAAATTATATACATTTGGAATCAGTATAACACGCCAAATTTTTGATATATCTATTGATATCACAATTTCGTTTTTTAGAATTTCGGATACTATTAGGCCGTGTCACTCCTTACTTACAGTTCGTTACCCCGAACTGTTTGATCCTCTCAGGCTAAAGTCTCGAGAGTAGCAATAATTGTTGAGGATGAAGTATCTTCATATGTCTTGACCGTAGCATTGAAAGTTGTTAAAAAAAAAACTTCTTGTTTTTTGTCTTTTTCGAACATTTGTTAAAAAAACTTTCAGAAAAAGAAGTTTTTCCAAAAAGAGCAAAGATTCATATTAAACTCAAAACCAGTACAAACAAATTTCTATAAAAATTCAAACGCTATATATAAACAATTCAAACTAATATACAAAAAATCCCTGAAATTTTCTAAAAGACTAAAAACAAATAAAGAAAATTACCTAAATATTTGATATATAATTATATTACTTATTGGAAACTCTGAG
Organism: Artemia sp. Qi Xiang Cuo; assembly: GCF_049724085.1. Taxonomy (NCBI): domain Eukaryota; kingdom Metazoa; phylum Arthropoda; class Branchiopoda; order Anostraca; family Artemiidae; genus Artemia; species Artemia sp. Qi Xiang Cuo. Next base: position 13,046,197 of record NC_142807.1, read on the forward strand.
TTGATACCACAGAAAAATATTTCTAGAAAGTTTTTCTCGTGGAGTGGAAAACTCCCCCCATGACCAATTTCTCCCATAAAAATATCACCCCCCTCCAGCGGAACGACACTCTCGACAACTCCAACTCGGTAATCTCGTCCTCTGAGACAATTCCCCTTAACATCTCAACGTTTAAAATTGAGTCGACAAAGGGAAAGTAAGACTAATGAAGAGAAATTCATATGAAAATTCTGGAAAATTCCGCTAGTATAAAATTTTACGTGTAAACGACACCCCCGCCCACGTATTTCCCCATGGACAGTCCCCCCAGCAGACAATTCTTCGCCCTCGCACACAAAAAATGTATACATTTTTCCCAATAACAAATACTATACGTAAACAATGGACACATTTGATCACTTAAAGACATTTTCCCAGGGGCTGTGGAGGGTCATGTTATCTCCAAATGCATAGTTATTGAGCCTTTCAGCTATGCTGAACAAAATAGCTATCACAAAATTTTGATCGGAAGACTTTGAGGAAAAAAGGGATATGGGAGAGGGTCTAGTTGCCCTTTAATTTTTTTTTGTCATTTAAAAATGGTACTAGAACTTTTATTTCTGTTCGAATAAGTCAAATCCCGATATTCTAGGACTGTGGGCTCCAAGAGATCATCTATGAAAAAAAACTAAAATAAAAACAAATAAACACACATATAAAAGATTTCTTCTTGAAAAAAATTACAAAATTCCACAATTTGCAGATGGGAGCTTGAAACTTCTACGATCTGGTCCTCGGATACACATAATTTGATGAATCTGAATCTTCATGAAGACCCCTTGACTTTCAGGGGGTAATCCCCTTTTTTGAAAATCAGGCACATGTTCTTAGGTGCGTAGTTTTTAATGGGTAACATTAAACTTAATGAATTTCATACATTTGGAATCAGTAACAAGCCAATTCTTTTGATATATGTATTGATATCAAATTTCCGTTTTTTAGAGCTTCGGTTACTATTGGGCCGTGTCGCTCCTTACTTACAGTTCGTTACCCCGAACTTTTTGATCCTCTCCGGCTTAAGTCTCGAGAGCAGCCAATAATTATTAAGGATGAAGTACCTTCATTTGATCTGATCGTAGCATTGAAAGTTGAAAAAAAAAATTCCAATAAATAAACTATTCAAAAAAAAGTAGTCATATTAAACTCAAGACCAGAACAAACAAATTTATACAGCAATTCAAACTCAAAAGATCAAAAATTACTATTAAAAGATCAAAGAGATTTAAAACTAACAGTAAATAAAATAAAAGATCATAACAAACATCGCTATAGCTGGTACTGATATAGAAAAAAATCCTTGTAATTATCTTAAAGACTAGAAAGAACTAATGAAAATTAACTAAATATTTGATATATAACACTATTATTTCTTGGAAACTCGGTAGCTATAAATTTCAATTAACAACAATTTCTATTTTTTTTTTTTTATTTTGTAAATATAAAGCGCAAATAATCCAACAAATTT